>NW_027362805.1:10000000-10101315 GCF_046119375.1 Phyllobates terribilis
CATTATTTAATGACTCTGCTGCGGTATTTAAGGACTCTGCTGCATTATATAAGCACTCTGCTGCATTATTTAAGGACTTTGCTGCATTATTTAAGGACTCTGCTGCGGTATTTTTGGACTCTTCTGCATTATTTAAGGACTTTGATGCATTATTTAAGGACGCTGCTGCGAAATTTAAGGAATCTGCTGCATTATTTAAGGACTTTGTTGCATTATTTAAGGACTCTGCTGCATTATTTAATGAATTTGCTGCATTATTTAAGGACTCTGCTGCATTATTTAAGGACTCTGCTGCGGTATTTTAGGACTCTGCTGCGTTACATAAGGACTCTGCTGCATTATTTATTGACTTTGCTGCATTATTTAAGGTCTCTGCTGCAGTATTTAAGGACTCTGCTGCATTATTTCAGGACTTTGTTGCATTATTTAAGGACTCTGCTGCAGTATTTAAGGACTCTGCTGCATTATTTAAGGACTTTGTTGCATTATTTAATGACTCTGCTGCATTATTTAAGGACTCTGCTGCTGTATTTAAGGACTCTGCTGCATTATTTAAGGACTTTGCTGTTTTAATTTAAGGACTTTGTTTCATTATTTAAGGACGCTGCTGCAGTATTTAAGGACTCTGCTGCATTATTTAAGGATGTTGCTGCATTATTTAAGGACTCTGCTGCATTTTTTAATGACTCTGCTGTGGTATTTAAGGACTCTGCTGCATTATTTAAGGACTTTGTTGCATTATTTAAGGACTCTGCTGCATTATTTAAGGACGCTGCTGCAGTATTTAAGGCCTCTGCTGCATTATTTAAGGACTCTGCTGCATTATTTAAGGACTCTACTGCATTATTAAGGACGTTGCTGCATTATTTAAGGACTTTATTGCATTATTTAAGGATTCTGCTGCATTATTTAAGTACTCTGCTGCATTATTTAAGGAGTTTGATGCATTATATAAGGACTCTGCTGCATTATTTAAGGACTTTGTTGCATTATTTAAGGACGCTGCTGCGGTATTTAAGGACTCTGCTGCATTATTTAAGGACTTTGCTGCATTATTTAAGGACTCGGCTGCAATATTAAGGGCGTTGCTGCATTTTATTTAAGGAATTTATTGCATTATTTAAGGACTCTGTGCATTATTTAAGGAATTTGCTGCATTATTTAAGGACTTTGCTGCATTATTTAATGACTCTGCTGCGGTATTTAAGGACTCTGCTGCATCATTTAAGCACTCTGCTGCTTTATTTAAGGACTTTGCTGCATTATTTAAGGACTCTGCTGTGGTATTTTAGGACTCTGCTGCATTATTTAAGGACTTTGATGCATTATTTAAGAACTCTGCTGCAGTATTTAAGGACTCTGCTGCATTATTTAATGTCTTTGATGCATTATTTAAGGACTCTTCTGCATTATTTAAGGACTTTGCTGCATTATTTAAGGACGCTGCTGCGGTATTTAAGGCCTCTGATGCATTATTTAAGGACTTTGCTGCATTATTTAAGGACTCTGCTGCATTATTAAGGAAGTTGCTGCATTATTTAATGACTTTATTGCATTATTTAGGGATTCTGCTGCATTATTTAAGGAATTTCCTGCATTATTTAAGGACTTTGATGCATTATTTAAGAACTCTGCTGCAGTATTTAAGGACTCTGCTGCATTATTTAAGGACTCTGCTGCATTATTTAAGGACGCTGCTGCGGTATTTAAGGCCTCTGCTGCATTATTTAAGGACTTTGCTGCATTATTTAAGGACTCTATTGCATTATTTAAGGATTCTGCTGCATTATTTAAGGAATTTGCTGCATTATTTATGGACTCTGCTGCATTATTTAAGGACTTTGTTGCATTATTTAATGACTCTGCTGCAGTATTTAAGGACTCTGCTGCATTATTTAAGGACTTTGCTGCATTATTTAAGGACTCTGCTGCAGTATTTAAGGACTCTGCTGCATTATTTAAGGACTTTGATGCATTATTTAAGGACTATGCTGCATTATTTAAGGACTCTGCTGCATTATTTAAGGACTTTGCTGCATTATTTAAGTACTCTGCTGCATTATTTAAGGAATTTTTTGCATTATTTAAGGACTCTGCTGCATTATTTAAGGACCTTGTTGCATTATTTAAGGACTCTGCTGCATTATTTAAGGACGCTGCTGCAGTATTTAAGGCCTCTGCTGCATTATTTAAGGACTTTTCTGCATTATTTAAGGACTCTGCTGCATTATTAAGGACGTTGCTGCATTATTTAAGGACTTTATTGCATTATTTAAGGAATTTGCTGCAATATTTAAGTACTTTGCTGCATTATTTAATGAGTTTGTTGCGTTATTTAAGGACCCTGCTGCATTATTTAAGGACTTTGTTGCATTATTTAAGGACTCTGCTGCATTATTTAAGGACTTTGTTGCATTAATTAAGGACGCTGCTGCGGTATTTATGACTCTGCTGCATTATTTAAGGACTTTGCTGCATTATTTAAGGACTCAGCTGCATTATTAAGGGCGTTGCTGCATTTTATTTAAGGACTTTATTGCATTATTTAATGACTGTGCATTATTTAAGGAATTTGCTGCAATATTTAAGGACTCTGCTGCATTATTTAATGACTCTGCTGCGGTATTTAAGGACTCTGCTGCATTATATAAGCACTCTGCTGCATTATTTAAGGACTTTGCTGCATTATTTAAGGACTCTGCTGCGGTATTTTTGGACTCTGCTGCATTATTTAAGGACTTTGATGCATTATTTAAGGACGCTGCTGCAAAATTTAAGGAATCTGCTGCATTATTTAAGGACTTTGTTGCATTATTTAAGGACTCTGCTGCATTATTTAATGAATTTGCTGCATTATTTAAGGACTCTGCTGCATTATTTAAGGACTCTGCTGTGGTATTTTAGGACTCTGCTGCGTTACATAAGGACTCTGCTGCATTATTTAAGGACTTTGCTGCATTATTTAAGGTCTCTGCTGCAGTATTTAAGGACTCTGCTGCATTATTTAAGGACTTTGTTGCATTATTTAAGGACTCTGCTGCATTATCTAAGGACTTTGTTGCATTATTTAAGGACTCTGCTGCCTTATTTAAGGACTTTGCTGAATTATTTAAGGACTCTGCTGCTGTATTTAAGGACTCTGCTGCATTATTTAAGGACTTTGCTGCATTATTTAGGGACTTTTTTCATTATTTAAGGACGCTGCTGCAGTATTAAGGACTCTGCTGCATTATTTAAGGATGTTGCTGCATTATTTAAGGACTCAGCTGCATTATTAAGGACGTTGCCACATTATTTAAGGACTCTGCTGCATTATTTAAGGACCTTATTGCATTATTTAAGGACTCTTCTGCATTATTTAAGTAATATCCTGCATTATTTAATGACTCTGCTGCATTATTTAATGACTCTGCTGTGGTATTTAAGGACTCTGCTGCATTATTTAAGGACTTTGATGCATTATGTAAGGACTCTGCTGCAGTATTTAAGGACTCTGCTGCATTATTTAAGGACTTTGATGCATTATTTAAGGATGCTGCTGCAGAATTTAAGGAATCTGCTGCATTATTTAAGGACTTTGTTGCATTATTTAAGGACTCTGCTGCATTATTTAAGGACTTTGCTGCATTATTTAAGGACTCTGCTGCATTATTTAAGGACTTTGCTGCATTATTTAAGGACTCTGCTGTATTATTAAGGACGTTGCTGCATTAATTAAGGACTCTGCTGCATTATTTAAGGAATTTGCTGCAGTATTTAAGGACTCTGCTGCATTATTTAAGGACTTTGATGCATTATTTAAGGACGCTGCTGCAGAATTTAAGGAGTCTGCTCCATTATTTAAGGACTTTGTTGCATTATTTAAGGACTGTGCTGCATTGTTTAAGGACTCTGCTGCATTATTTAAGGAATTTTTTGCATTATTTAAGGACTCTGCTGCATTATTTAAGGACCTTGTTGCATTATTTAAGGACTCTGCTGCATTATTTAAGGATGCTGCTGCAGTATTTAAGGCCTCTGCTGCATTATTTAAGGACTTTTCTGCATTATTTAAGGACTCTGCTGCATTATTAAGGACGTTGCTGCATTATTTAAGGACTTTATTGCATTATTTAAGGAATTTGCTGCAATATTTAAGTACTTTGCTGCATTATTTAATGAGTTTGTTGCGTTATTTAAGGACCCTGCTGCATTATTTAAGGACTTTGTTGCATTATTTAAGGACTCTGCTGCATTATTTAAGGACTTTGTTGCATTAATTAAGGACGCTGCTGCGGTATTTATGACTCTGCTGCATTATTTAAGGACTTTGCTGCATTATTTAAGGACTCAGCTGCATTATTAAGGGCGTTGCTGCATTTTATTTAAGGACTTTATTGCATTATTTAATGACTGTGCATTATTTAAGGAATTTGCTGCAATATTTAAGGACTCTGCTGCATTATTTAATGACTCTGCTGCGGTATTTAAGGACTCTGCTGCATTATATAAGCACTCTGCTGCATTATTTAAGGACTTTGCTGCATTATTTAAGGACTCTGCTGCGGTATTTTTGGACTCTGCTGCATTATTTAAGGACTTTGATGCATTATTTAAGGACGCTGCTGCAAAATTTAAGGAATCTGCTGCATTATTTAAGGACTTTGTTGCATTATTTAAGGACTCTGCTGCATTATTTAATGAATTTGCTGCATTATTTAAGGACTCTGCTGCATTATTTAAGGACTCTGCTGTGGTATTTTAGGACTCTGCTGCGTTACATAAGGACTCTGCTGCATTATTTAAGGACTTTGCTGCATTATTTAAGGTCTCTGCTGCAGTATTTAAGGACTCTGCTGCATTATTTAAGGACTTTGTTGCATTATTTAAGGACTCTGCTGCATTATCTAAGGACTTTGTTGCATTATTTAAGGACTCTGCTGCCTTATTTAAGGACTTTGCTGAATTATTTAAGGACTCTGCTGCTGTATTTAAGGACTCTGCTGCATTATTTAAGGACTTTGCTGCATTATTTAGGGACTTTTTTCATTATTTAAGGACGCTGCTGCAGTATTAAGGACTCTGCTGCATTATTTAAGGATGTTGCTGCATTATTTAAGGACTCAGCTGCATTATTAAGGACGTTGCCACATTATTTAAGGACTCTGCTGCATTATTTAAGGACCTTATTGCATTATTTAAGGACTCTTCTGCATTATTTAAGTAATATCCTGCATTATTTAATGACTCTGCTGCATTATTTAATGACTCTGCTGTGGTATTTAAGGACTCTGCTGCATTATTTAAGGACTTTGATGCATTATGTAAGGACTCTGCTGCAGTATTTAAGGACTCTGCTGCATTATTTAAGGACTTTGATGCATTATTTAAGGATGCTGCTGCAGAATTTAAGGAATCTGCTGCATTATTTAAGGACTTTGTTGCATTATTTAAGGACTCTGCTGCATTATTTAAGGACTTTGCAGCATTATTTAAGGACTCTGCTGCATTATTTAAGGACTTTGCTGCATTATTTAAGGACTCTGCTGTATTATTAAGGACGTTGCTGCATTAATTAAGGACTCTGCTGCATTATTTAAGGAATTTGCTGCAGTATTTAAGGACTCTGCTGCATTATTTAAGGACTTTGATGCATTATTTAAGGACGCTGCTGCAGAATTTAAGGAGTCTGCTCCATTATTTAAGGACTTTGTTGCATTATTTAAGGACTGTGCTGCATTGTTTAAGGACTCTGCTGCATTATTTAAGAACTTTGTTGCATTATTTAAGGACTCTGCTGCATTATTTAAGGATGCTGCAGCAGTATTTAAGGACTCTGCTGCATTATTTAAGGACTTTGCTGCATTATTTAAGGACTCTGCTGCATTATTTAATGTCTTTGATGCATTATTTAAGGACTCTTCTGCATTATTTAAGGACTTTGCTGCATTATTTAAGGACGCTGCTGCGGTATTTAAGGCCTCTGCTGCATTATTTAAGGACTTTGCTGCATTATTTAAGGACTCTGCTGCATTATTAAGGACGTTGCTGCATTATTTAAGGACTTTATTGCATTATTTAAGGATTCTGCTGCATTATTTAAGGAATTTCCTGCATTATTTAAGGACTTTGATGCATTATTTAAGAACTCTGCTGCAGTATTTAAGGACTCTGCTGCATTATTTAAGGACTCTGCTGCATTATTTAAGGACGCTGCTGCGGTATTTAAGGCCTCTGCTGCATTATTTAAGGACTTTGCTGCATTATTTAAGGACTCTATTGCATTATTTAAGGATTCTGCTGCATTATTTAAGTACTTTGTTGCATTATTTAATGACTCTGCTGCAGTATTTAAGGACTCTGCTGCATTATTTAAGGACTTAGTTGCATTATTTAATGACTCTGCTGCGGTATTTAAGGACTCTGCTGCATTATTTAAGGATGCTGCTGCAGAATTTAAGGAATCTGCTGCATTATTTAAGTACTTTGTTGCATTATTTAAGGACTTTGCTGCGGTATTTTCGGACTCTGCTGCATTATTTAAGGACTTTGATGCATTATTTAAGGACGCTGCTGCATTATTTAAGGACTCTGCTGTGGTATTTTAGGACTCTGCTGCATTATATAAGGACTCTGCTGCATTATTTAAGGACTTTGCTGCATTATTTAAGGTCTCTTCTGCAGTATTTAAGGACTCTGCTGCATTATTTAAGGACTTTGTTGCATTATTTAAGGACTCTGCTGCATTATTTAAGGACTCTGCTGCTGTATTTAAGGACTCTGCTGCATTATTTAAGGACTTTGCTGCTTTATTTAAGGACTTTGTTTCATTATTTAAGGACGCTGCTGCAGTATTTAAGGCCTCTGCTGCATTATTTAAGGACTTTGCTGCATTATTTAAGGACTCTACTGCATTATTAAGGACGTTGCTGCATTATTTAAGGACTTTATTGCATTATTTAAGGATTCTGCTGCATTATTTAAGTACTCTGCTGCATTATTTAAGGAGTTTAATGCATTATTTAAGGACTCTGCTGCATTATTTAAGGACTTTGTTGCATTATTTAAGGACGCTGCTGCAGTATTTAAGGACTCTGCTGCATTATTTAAGGACTTTGCTGCATTATTTAAGGACTCGGCTGCATTATTAAGGGCGTTGCTGCATTTTATTTAAGGAATTTATTGCATTATTTAAGGACTCTGTGCATTATTTAAGGAATTTGCTGCATTATTTAATGACTCTGCTGCGGTATTTAAGGACTCTGCTGCATCATTTAAGCACTCTGCTGCTTTATTTAAGGACTTTGCTGCATTATTTAAGGACTCTGCTGTGGTATTTTAGGACTCTGCTGCATTATTTAAGGACTTTGATGCATTATTTAAGAACTCTGCTGCAGTATTTAAGGACTCTGCTGCATTATTTAATGTCTTTGATGCATTATTTAAGGACTCTTCTGCATTATTTAAGGACTGCTGCATTATTTAAGGACGCTGCTGCGGTATTTAAGGCCTCTGCTGCTTTATTTAAGGACTTTGCTGCATTATTTAAGGACTCTGCTGCATTATTAAGGACGTTGCTGCATTATTTAAGGACTTTATTGCATTATTTAAGGATTCTGCTGCATTATTTAAGGAATTTCCTGCATTATTTAAGGACTTTGATGCATTATTTAAGAACTCTGCTGCACTATTTAAGGACTCTGCTGCATTATTTAAGGACTCTGCTGCATTATTTAAGGACGCTGCTGCGGTATTTAAGGCCTCTGCTGCATTATTTAAGGACTTTGCTGCATTATTTAAGGACTCTATTGCATTATTTAAGGATTCTGCTGCATTATTTAAGGAATTTGCTGCATTATTTAAGGACTCTGCTGCATTATTTAAGGACTCTGTTGCATTATTTAATGACTCTGCTGCAGTATTTAAGGACTCTGCTGCATTATTTAAGGACTTTGCTGCATTATTTAAGGACTCTGCTGCAGTATTTAAGGACTCTGCTGCATTATTTAAGGACTTTGTTGCATTATTTAAGGACTATGCTGCATTATTTAAGGACTCTGCCGCATTATTTAAGGACTTTGCTGCATTATTTAAGTACTCTGCTGCATTATTTAAGGAATTTTGTGCATTATTTAAGGACTCTGCTGCATTATTTAAGGACCTTGTTGCATTATTTAAGGACTCTGCTGCATTATTTAAGGACGCTGCTGCAGTATTTAAGGCCTCTGCTGCATTATTTAAGGACTTTTCTGCATTATTTAAGGACTCTGCTGCATTATTAAGGACGTTGCTGCATTATTTAAGGACTTTATTGCAATTTTTAAGGGATTTGCTGCATTATTTAAGTACTTTGCTGCATTATTTAATGAGTTTGTTGCGTTATTTAAGGACTCTGCTGCATTATTTAAGGACTTTGTTGCATTATTTAAGGACTCTGCTGCATTATTTAAGGGCTTTGTTGCATTATTTAAGGACGCTGCTGCGGTATTTAAGGACTCTGCTGCATTATTTAAGGACTTTGCTGCATTATTTAAGGACTCAGCTGCATTATTAAGGGCGTTGCTGCATTTTATTTAAGGACTTTATTGCATTATTTAATGACTCTGTGCATTATTTAAGGAATTTGCTGCAATATTTAAGGACTCTGCTGCATTATTTAATGACTCTGCTGCGGTATTTAAGGACTCTGCTGCATTATATAAGCACTCTGCTGCATTATTTAAGGACTTTGCTGCATTATTTAAGGACTCTGCTGCGGTATTTTTGGACTCTTCTGCATTATTTAAGGACTTTGATGCATTATTTAAGGACGCTGCTGCGAAATTTAAGGAATCTGCTGCATTATTTAAGGACTTTGTTGCATTATTTAAGGACTCTGCTGCATTATTTAATGAATTTGCTGCATTATTTAAGGACTCTGCTGCATTATTTAAGGACTCTGCTGCGGTATTTTAGGACTCTGCTGCGTTACATAAGGACTCTGCTGCATTATTTATTGACTTTGCTGCATTATTTAAGGTCTCTGCTGCAGTATTTAAGGACTCTGCTGCATTATTTCAGGACTTTGTTGCATTATTTAAGGACTCTGCTGCAGTATTTAAGGACTCTGCTGCATTATTTAAGGACTTTGTTGCATTATTTAATGACTCTGCTGCATTATTTAAGGACTCTGCTGCTGTATTTAAGGACTCTGCTGCATTATTTAAGGACTTTGCTGTTTTAATTTAAGGACTTTGTTTCATTATTTAAGGACGCTGCTGCAGTATTTAAGGACTCTGCTGCATTATTTAAGGATGTTGCTGCATTATTTAAGGACTCTGCTGCATTTTTTAATGACTCTGCTGTGGTATTTAAGGACTCTGCTGCATTATTTAAGGACTTTGTTGCATTATTTAAGGACTCTGCTGCATTATTTAAGGACGCTGCTGCAGTATTTAAGGCCTCTGCTGCATTATTTAAGGACTCTGCTGCATTATTTAAGGACTCTACTGCATTATTAAGGACGTTGCTGCATTATTTAAGGACTTTATTGCATTATTTAAGGATTCTGCTGCATTATTTAAGTACTCTGCTGCATTATTTAAGGAGTTTGATGCATTATTTAAGGACTCTGCTGCATTATTTAAGGACTTTGTTGCATTATTTAAGGACGCTGCTGCGGTATTTAAGGACTCTGCTGCATTATTTAAGGACTTTGCTGCATTATTTAAGGACTCGGCTGCAATATTAAGGGCGTTGCTGCATTTTATTTAAGGAATTTATTGCATTATTTAAGGACTCTGTGCATTATTTAAGGAATTTGCTGCATTATTTAAGGACTTTGCTGCATTATTTAATGACTCTGCTGCGGTATTTAAGGACTCTGCTGCATCATTTAAGCACTCTGCTGCTTTATTTAAGGACTTTGCTGCATTATTTAAGGACTCTGCTGTGGTATTTTAGGACTCTGCTGCATTATTTAAGGACTTTGATGCATTATTTAAGAACTCTGCTGCAGTATTTAAGGACTCTGCTGCATTATTTAATGTCTTTGATGCATTATTTAAGGACTCTTCTGCATTATTTAAGGACTTTGCTGCATTATTTAAGGACGCTGCTGCGGTATTTAAGGCCTCTGATGCATTATTTAAGGACTTTGCTGCATTATTTAAGGACTCTGCTGCATTATTAAGGAAGTTGCTGCATTATTTAATGACTTTATTGCATTATTTAGGGATTCTGCTGCATTATTTAAGGAATTTCCTGCATTATTTAAGGACTTTGATGCATTATTTAAGAACTCTGCTGCAGTATTTAAGGACTCTGCTGCATTATTTAAGGACTCTGCTGCATTATTTAAGGACGCTGCTGCGGTATTTAAGGCCTCTGCTGCATTATTTAAGGACTTTGCTGCATTATTTAAGGACTCTATTGCATTATTTAAGGATTCTGCTGCATTATTTAAGGAATTTGCTGCATTATTTATGGACTCTGCTGCATTATTTAAGGACTTTGTTGCATTATTTAATGACTCTGCTGCAGTATTTAAGGACTCTGCTGCATTATTTAAGGACTTTGCTGCATTATTTAAGGACTCTGCTGCAGTATTTAAGGACTCTGCTGCATTATTTAAGGACTTTGATGCATTATTTAAGGACTATGCTGCATTATTTAAGGACTCTGCTGCATTATTTAAGGACTTTGCTGCATTATTTAAGTACTCTGCTGCATTATTTAAGGAATTTTTTGCATTATTTAAGGACTCTGCTGCATTATTTAAGGACCTTGTTGCATTATTTAAGGACTCTGCTGCATTATTTAAGGACGCTGCTGCAGTATTTAAGGCCTCTGCTGCATTATTTAAGGACTTTTCTGCATTATTTAAGGACTCTGCTGCATTATTAAGGACGTTGCTGCATTATTTAAGGACTTTATTGCATTATTTAAGGAATTTGCTGCAATATTTAAGTACTTTGCTGCATTATTTAATGAGTTTGTTGCGTTATTTAAGGACCCTGCTGCATTATTTAAGGACTTTGTTGCATTATTTAAGGACTCTGCTGCATTATTTAAGGACTTTGTTGCATTAATTAAGGACGCTGCTGCGGTATTTATGACTCTGCTGCATTATTTAAGGACTTTGCTGCATTATTTAAGGACTCAGCTGCATTATTAAGGGCGTTGCTGCATTTTATTTAAGGACTTTATTGCATTATTTAATGACTGTGCATTATTTAAGGAATTTGCTGCAATATTTAAGGACTCTGCTGCATTATTTAATGACTCTGCTGCGGTATTTAAGGACTCTGCTGCATTATATAAGCACTCTGCTGCATTATTTAAGGACTTTGCTGCATTATTTAAGGACTCTGCTGCGGTATTTTTGGACTCTGCTGCATTATTTAAGGACTTTGATGCATTATTTAAGGACGCTGCTGCAAAATTTAAGGAATCTGCTGCATTATTTAAGGACTTTGTTGCATTATTTAAGGACTCTGCTGCATTATTTAATGAATTTGCTGCATTATTTAAGGACTCTGCTGCATTATTTAAGGACTCTGCTGTGGTATTTTAGGACTCTGCTGCGTTACATAAGGACTCTGCTGCATTATTTAAGGACTTTGCTGCATTATTTAAGGTCTCTGCTGCAGTATTTAAGGACTCTGCTGCATTATTTAAGGACTTTGTTGCATTATTTAAGGACTCTGCTGCATTATCTAAGGACTTTGTTGCATTATTTAAGGACTCTGCTGCCTTATTTAAGGACTTTGCTGAATTATTTAAGGACTCTGCTGCTGTATTTAAGGACTCTGCTGCATTATTTAAGGACTTTGCTGCATTATTTAGGGACTTTTTTCATTATTTAAGGACGCTGCTGCAGTATTAAGGACTCTGCTGCATTATTTAAGGATGTTGCTGCATTATTTAAGGACTCAGCTGCATTATTAAGGACGTTGCCACATTATTTAAGGACTCTGCTGCATTATTTAAGGACCTTATTGCATTATTTAAGGACTCTTCTGCATTATTTAAGTAATATCCTGCATTATTTAATGACTCTGCTGCATTATTTAATGACTCTGCTGTGGTATTTAAGGACTCTGCTGCATTATTTAAGGACTTTGATGCATTATGTAAGGACTCTGCTGCAGTATTTAAGGACTCTGCTGCATTATTTAAGGACTTTGATGCATTATTTAAGGATGCTGCTGCAGAATTTAAGGAATCTGCTGCATTATTTAAGGACTTTGTTGCATTATTTAAGGACTCTGCTGCATTATTTAAGGACTTTGCTGCATTATTTAAGGACTCTGCTGCATTATTTAAGGACTTTGCTGCATTATTTAAGGACTCTGCTGTATTATTAAGGACGTTGCTGCATTAATTAAGGACTCTGCTGCATTATTTAAGGAATTTGCTGCAGTATTTAAGGACTCTGCTGCATTATTTAAGGACTTTGATGCATTATTTAAGGACGCTGCTGCAGAATTTAAGGAGTCTGCTCCATTATTTAAGGACTTTGTTGCATTATTTAAGGACTGTGCTGCATTGTTTAAGGACTCTGCTGCATTATTTAAGGAATTTTTTGCATTATTTAAGGACTCTGCTGCATTATTTAAGGACCTTGTTGCATTATTTAAGGACTCTGCTGCATTATTTAAGGATGCTGCTGCAGTATTTAAGGCCTCTGCTGCATTATTTAAGGACTTTTCTGCATTATTTAAGGACTCTGCTGCATTATTAAGGACGTTGCTGCATTATTTAAGGACTTTATTGCATTATTTAAGGAATTTGCTGCAATATTTAAGTACTTTGCTGCATTATTTAATGAGTTTGTTGCGTTATTTAAGGACCCTGCTGCATTATTTAAGGACTTTGTTGCATTATTTAAGGACTCTGCTGCATTATTTAAGGACTTTGTTGCATTAATTAAGGACGCTGCTGCGGTATTTATGACTCTGCTGCATTATTTAAGGACTTTGCTGCATTATTTAAGGACTCAGCTGCATTATTAAGGGCGTTGCTGCATTTTATTTAAGGACTTTATTGCATTATTTAATGACTGTGCATTATTTAAGGAATTTGCTGCAATATTTAAGGACTCTGCTGCATTATTTAATGACTCTGCTGCGGTATTTAAGGACTCTGCTGCATTATATAAGCACTCTGCTGCATTATTTAAGGACTTTGCTGCATTATTTAAGGACTCTGCTGCGGTATTTTTGGACTCTGCTGCATTATTTAAGGACTTTGATGCATTATTTAAGGACGCTGCTGCAAAATTTAAGGAATCTGCTGCATTATTTAAGGACTTTGTTGCATTATTTAAGGACTCTGCTGCATTATTTAATGAATTTGCTGCATTATTTAAGGACTCTGCTGCATTATTTAAGGACTCTGCTGTGGTATTTTAGGACTCTGCTGCGTTACATAAGGACTCTGCTGCATTATTTAAGGACTTTGCTGCATTATTTAAGGTCTCTGCTGCAGTATTTAAGGACTCTGCTGCATTATTTAAGGACTTTGTTGCATTATTTAAGGACTCTGCTGCATTATCTAAGGACTTTGTTGCATTATTTAAGGACTCTGCTGCCTTATTTAAGGACTTTGCTGAATTATTTAAGGACTCTGCTGCTGTATTTAAGGACTCTGCTGCATTATTTAAGGACTTTGCTGCATTATTTAGGGACTTTTTTCATTATTTAAGGACGCTGCTGCAGTATTAAGGACTCTGCTGCATTATTTAAGGATGTTGCTGCATTATTTAAGGACTCAGCTGCATTATTAAGGACGTTGCCACATTATTTAAGGACTCTGCTGCATTATTTAAGGACCTTATTGCATTATTTAAGGACTCTTCTGCATTATTTAAGTAATATCCTGCATTATTTAATGACTCTGCTGCATTATTTAATGACTCTGCTGTGGTATTTAAGGACTCTGCTGCATTATTTAAGGACTTTGATGCATTATGTAAGGACTCTGCTGCAGTATTTAAGGACTCTGCTGCATTATTTAAGGACTTTGATGCATTATTTAAGGATGCTGCTGCAGAATTTAAGGAATCTGCTGCATTATTTAAGGACTTTGTTGCATTATTTAAGGACTCTGCTGCATTATTTAAGGACTTTGCAGCATTATTTAAGGACTCTGCTGCATTATTTAAGGACTTTGCTGCATTATTTAAGGACTCTGCTGTATTATTAAGGACGTTGCTGCATTAATTAAGGACTCTGCTGCATTATTTAAGGAATTTGCTGCAGTATTTAAGGACTCTGCTGCATTATTTAAGGACTTTGATGCATTATTTAAGGACGCTGCTGCAGAATTTAAGGAGTCTGCTCCATTATTTAAGGACTTTGTTGCATTATTTAAGGACTGTGCTGCATTGTTTAAGGACTCTGCTGCATTATTTAAGAACTTTGTTGCATTATTTAAGGACTCTGCTGCATTATTTAAGGATGCTGCAGCAGTATTTAAGGACTCTGCTGCATTATTTAAGGACTTTGCTGCATTATTTAAGGACTCTGCTGCATTATTTAATGTCTTTGATGCATTATTTAAGGACTCTTCTGCATTATTTAAGGACTTTGCTGCATTATTTAAGGACGCTGCTGCGGTATTTAAGGCCTCTGCTGCATTATTTAAGGACTTTGCTGCATTATTTAAGGACTCTGCTGCATTATTAAGGACGTTGCTGCATTATTTAAGGACTTTATTGCATTATTTAAGGATTCTGCTGCATTATTTAAGGAATTTCCTGCATTATTTAAGGACTTTGATGCATTATTTAAGAACTCTGCTGCAGTATTTAAGGACTCTGCTGCATTATTTAAGGACTCTGCTGCATTATTTAAGGACGCTGCTGCGGTATTTAAGGCCTCTGCTGCATTATTTAAGGACTTTGCTGCATTATTTAAGGACTCTATTGCATTATTTAAGGATTCTGCTGCATTATTTAAGGACTTTGTTGCATTATTTAATGACTCTGCTGCAGTATTTAAGGACTCTGCTGCATTATTTAAGGACTTACTTGCATTATTTAATGACTCTGCTGCGGTATTTAAGTACTCTGCTGCATTATTTAAGGATGCTGCTGCAGAATTTAAGGAATCTGCTGCATTATTTAAGTACTTTGTTGCATTATTTAAGGACTTTGCTGCATTATTTAAGGACTCTGCTGCGGTATTTTCGGACTCTGCTGCATTATTTAAGGACTTTGATGCATTATTTAAGGACGCTGCTGCATTATTTAAGGACTCTGCTGCGGTATTTTAGGACTCTGCTGCATTATATAAGGACTCTGCTGCATTATTTAAGGACTTTGCTGCATTATTTAAGGTCTCTTCTGCAGTATTTAAGGACTCTGCTGCATTATTTAAGGAATTGTTGCATTATTTAAGGACTCTGCTGCATTATTTAAGGACTCTGCTGCTGTATTTAAGGACTCTGCTGCATTATTTAAGGACTTTGCTGCTTTATTTAAGGACTTTGTTTCATTATTTAAGGACGCTGCTGCAGTATTTAAGGACTCTGCTGCATTATTTAAGGATGTTGCTGCATTATTTAAGGACTCTGCTGCATTATTTAATGACTCTGCTGTGGTATTTAAGGACTCTGCTGCATTATTTAAGGACTTTGTTGCATTATTTAAGGACTCTGCTGCATTATTTAAGGACGCGGCTGCAGTATTTAAGGCCTCTGCTGCATTATTTAAGGACTTTGCTGCATTATTTAAGGACTCTACTGCATTATTAAGGACGTTGCTGCATTATTTAAGGACTTTATTGCATTATTTAAGGATTCTGCTGCATTATTTAAGTACTCTGCTGCATTATTTAAGGAGTTTGATGCATTATTTAAGGACTCTGCTGCATTATTTAAGGACTTTGTTGCATTATTTAAGGACGCTGCTGCGGTATTTAAGGACTCTGCTGCATTATTTAAGGACTTTGCTGCAGTATTTAAGGCCTCTGCTGCATTATTTAAGGACTTTTCTTCATTATTTAAGGACTCTGCTGCATTATTAAGGACGTTGCTGCATTATTTAAGGACTTTATTGCATTATTTAAGGATTCTGCTGCATTATTTAAGTACTCTGCTGCATTATTTAAGGAGTTTGATGCATTATTTAAGGACTCTGCTGCATTATTTAAGGACTTTGTTGCATTATTTAAGGACGCTGCTGCGGTATTTAAGGACTCTGCTGCATTATTTAAGGACTTTGCTGCATTATTTAAGGACTCGGCTGCAATATTAAGGGCGTTGCTGCATTTTATTTAAGGAATTTATTGCATTATTTAAGGACTCTGTGCATTATTTAAGGAATTTGCTGCATTATTTAAGGACTTTGCTGCATTATTTAATGACTCTGCTGCGGTATTTAAGGACTCTGCTGCATCATTTAAGCACTCTGCTGCTTTATTTAAGGACTTTGCTGCATTATTTAAGGACTCTGCTGTGGTATTTTAGGACTCTGCTGCATTATTTAAGGACTTTGATGCATTATTTAAGAACTCTGCTGCAGTATTTAAGGACTCTGCTGCATTATTTAATGTCTTTGATGCATTATTTAAGGACTCTTCTGCATTATTTAAGGACTTTGCTGCATTATTTAAGGACGCTGCTGCGGTATTTAAGGCCTCTGATGCATTATTTAAGGACTTTGCTGCATTATTTAAGGACTCTGCTGCATTATTAAGGAAGTTGCTGCATTATTTAATGACTTTATTGCATTATTTAGGGATTCTGCTGCATTATTTAAGGAATTTCCTGCATTATTTAAGGACTTTGATGCATTATTTAAGAACTCTGCTGCAGTATTTAAGGACTCTGCTGCATTATTTAAGGAATCTGCTGCATTATTTAAGGACGCTGCTGCGGTATTTAAGGCCTCTGCTGCATTATTTAAGGACTTTGCTGCATTATTTAAGGACTCTATTGCATTATTTAAGGATTCTGCTGCATTATTTAAGGAATTTGCTGCATTATTTATGGACTCTGCTGCATTATTTAAGGACTTTGTTGCATTATTTAATGACTCTGCTGCAGTATTTAAGGACTCTGCTGCATTATTTAAGGACTTTGCTGCATTATTTAAGGACTCTGCTGCAGTATTTAAGGACTCTGCTGCATTATTTAAGGACTTTGATGCATTATTTAAGGACTATGCTGCATTATTTAAGGACTCTGCTGCATTATTTAAGGACTTTGCTGCATTATTTAAGTACTCTGCTGCATTATTTAAGGAATTTTTTGCATTATTTAAGGACTCTGCTGCATTATTTAAGGACCTTGTTGCATTATTTAAGGACTCTGCTGCATTATTTAAGGACGCTGCTGCAGTATTTAAGGCCTCTGCTGCATTATTTAAGGACTTTTCTGCATTATTTAAGGACTCTGCTGCATTATTAAGGACGTTGCTGCATTATTTAAGGACTTTATTGCATTATTTAAGGAATTTGCTGCAATATTTAAGTACTTTGCTGCATTATTTAATGAGTTTGTTGCGTTATTTAAGGACCCTGCTGCATTATTTAAGGACTTTGTTGCATTATTTAAGGACTCTGCTGCATTATTTAAGGACTTTGTTGCATTAATTAAGGACGCTGCTGCGGTATTTATGACTCTGCTGCATTATTTAAGGACTTTGCTGCATTATTTAAGGACTCAGCTGCATTATTAAGGGCGTTGCTGCATTTTATTTAAGGACTTTATTGCATTATTTAATGACTGTGCATTATTTAAGGAATTTGCTGCAATATTTAAGGACTCTGCTGCATTATTTAATGACTCTGCTGCGGTATTTAAGGACTCTGCTGCATTATTTAAGGACTTTGATGCATTATTTAAGGACGCTGCTGCAAAATTTAAGGAATCTGCTGCATTATTTAAGGACTTTGTTGCATTATTTAAGGACTCTGCTGCATTATTTAATGAATTTGCTGCATTATTTAAGGACTCTGCTGCATTATTTAAGGACTCTGCTGTGGTATTTTAGGACTCTGCTGCGTTACATAAGGACTCTGCTGCATTATTTAAGGACTTTGCTGCATTATTTAAGGTCTCTGCTGCAGTATTTAAGGACTCTGCTGCATTATTTAAGGACTTTGTTGCATTATTTAAGGACTCTGCTGCATTATCTAAGGACTTTGTTGCATTATTTAAGGACTCTGCTGCCTTATTTAAGGACTTTGCTGAATTATTTAAGGACTCTGCTGCTGTATTTAAGGACTCTGCTGCATTATTTAAGGACTTTGCTGCATTATTTAGGGACTTTTTTCATTATTTAAGGACGCTGCTGCAGTATTAAGGACTCTGCTGCATTATTTAAGGATGTTGCTGCATTATTTAAGGACTCAGCTGCATTATTAAGGACGTTGCCACATTATTTAAGGACTCTGCTGCATTATTTAAGGACCTTATTGCATTATTTAAGGACTCTTCTGCATTATTTAAGTAATATCCTGCATTATTTAATGACTCTGCTGCATTATTTAATGACTCTGCTGTGGTATTTAAGGACTCTGCTGCATTATTTAAGGACTTTGATGCATTATGTAAGGACTCTGCTGCAGTATTTAAGGACTCTGCTGCATTATTTAAGGACTTTGATGCATTATTTAAGGATGCTGCTGCAGAATTTAAGGAATCTGCTGCATTATTTAAGGACTTTGTTGCATTATTTAAGGACTCTGCTGCATTATTTAAGGACTTTGCTGCATTATTTAAGGACTCTGCTGCATTATTTAAGGACTTTGCTGCATTATTTAAGGACTCTGCTGTATTATTAAGGACGTTGCTGCATTAATTAAGGACTCTGCTGCATTATTTAAGGAATTTGCTGCAGTATTTAAGGACTCTGCTGCATTATTTAAGGACTTTGATGCATTATTTAAGGACGCTGCTGCAGAATTTAAGGAGTCTGCTCCATTATTTAAGGACTTTGTTGCATTATTTAAGGACTGTGCTGCATTGTTTAAGGACTCTGCTGCATTATTTAAGGAATTTTTTGCATTATTTAAGGACTCTGCTGCATTATTTAAGGACCTTGTTGCATTATTTAAGGACTCTGCTGCATTATTTAAGGATGCTGCTGCAGTATTTAAGGCCTCTGCTGCATTATTTAAGGACTTTTCTGCATTATTTAAGGACTCTGCTGCATTATTAAGGACGTTGCTGCATTATTTAAGGACTTTATTGCATTATTTAAGGAATTTGCTGCAATATTTAAGTACTTTGCTGCATTATTTAATGAGTTTGTTGCGTTATTTAAGGACCCTGCTGCATTATTTAAGGACTTTGTTGCATTATTTAAGGACTCTGCTGCATTATTTAAGGACTTTGTTGCATTAATTAAGGACGCTGCTGCGGTATTTATGACTCTGCTGCATTATTTAAGGACTTTGCTGCATTATTTAAGGACTCAGCTGCATTATTAAGGGCGTTGCTGCATTTTATTTAAGGACTTTATTGCATTATTTAATGACTGTGCATTATTTAAGGAATTTGCTGCAATATTTAAGGACTCTGCTGCATTATTTAATGACTCTGCTGCGGTATTTAAGGACTCTGCTGCATTATATAAGCTCTCTGCTGCATTATTTAAGGACTTTGCTGCATTATTTAAGGACTCTGCTGCGGTATTTTTGGACTCTGCTGCATTATTTAAGGACTTTGATGCATTATTTAAGGACGCTGCTGCAAAATTTAAGGAATCTGCTGCATTATTTAAGGACTTTGTTGCATTATTTAAGGACTCTGCTGCATTATTTAATGAATTTGCTGCATTATTTAAGGACTCTGCTGCATTATTTAAGGACTCTGCTGTGGTATTTTAGGACTCTGCTGCGTTACATAAGGACTCTGCTGCATTATTTAAGGACTTTGCTGCATTATTTAAGGTCTCTGCTGCAGTATTTAAGGACTCTGCTGCATTATTTAAGGACTTTGTTGCATTATTTAAGGACTCTGCTGCATTATCTAAGGACTTTGTTGCATTATTTAAGGACTCTGCTGCCTTATTTAAGGACTTTGCTGAATTATTTAAGGACTCTGCTGCTGTATTTAAGGACTCTGCTGCATTATTTAAGGACTTTGCTGCATTATTTAGGGACTTTTTTCATTATTTAAGGACGCTGCTGCAGTATTAAGGACTCTGCTGCATTATTTAAGGATGTTGCTGCATTATTTAAGGACTCAGCTGCATTATTAAGGACGTTGCCACATTATTTAAGGACTCTGCTGCATTATTTAAGGACCTTATTGCATTATTTAAGGACTCTTCTGCATTATTTAAGTAATATCCTGCATTATTTAATGACTCTGCTGCATTATTTAATGACTCTGCTGTGGTATTTAAGGACTCTGCTGCATTATTTAAGGACTTTGATGCATTATGTAAGGACTCTGCTGCAGTATTTAAGGACTCTGCTGCATTATTTAAGGACTTTGATGCATTATTTAAGGATGCTGCTGCAGAATTTAAGGAATCTGCTGCATTATTTAAGGACTTTGTTGCATTATTTAAGGACTCTGCTGCATTATTTAAGGACTTTGCAGCATTATTTAAGGACTCTGCTGCATTATTTAAGGACTTTGCTGCATTATTTAAGGACTCTGCTGTATTATTAAGGACGTTGCTGCATTAATTAAGGACTCTGCTGCATTATTTAAGGAATTTGCTGCAGTATTTAAGGACTCTGCTGCATTATTTAAGGACTTTGATGCATTATTTAAGGACGCTGCTGCAGAATTTAAGGAGTCTGCTCCATTATTTAAGGACTTTGTTGCATTATTTAAGGACTGTGCTGCATTGTTTAAGGACTCTGCTGCATTATTTAAGAACTTTGTTGCATTATTTAAGGACTCTGCTGCATTATTTAAGGATGCTGCAGCAGTATTTAAGGACTCTGCTGCATTATTTAAGGACTTTGCTGCATTATTTAAGGACTCTGCTGCATTATTTAATGTCTTTGATGCATTATTTAAGGACTCTTCTGCATTATTTAAGGACTTTGCTGCATTATTTAAGGACGCTGCTGCGGTATTTAAGGCCTCTGCTGCATTATTTAAGGACTTTGCTGCATTATTTAAGGACTCTGCTGCATTATTAAGGACGTTGCTGCATTATTTAAGGACTTTATTGCATTATTTAAGGATTCTGCTGCATTATTTAAGGAATTTCCTGCATTATTTAAGGACTTTGATGCATTATTTAAGAACTCTGCTGCAGTATTTAAGGACTCTGCTGCATTATTTAAGGACTCTGCTGCATTATTTAAGGACGCTGCTGCGGTATTTAAGGCCTCTGCTGCATTATTTAAGGACTTTGCTGCATTATTTAAGGACTCTATTGCATTATTTAAGGATTCTGCTGCATTATTTAAGGACTTTGTTGCATTATTTAATGACTCTGCTGCAGTATTTAAGGACTCTGCTGCATTATTTAAGGACTTACTTGCATTATTTAATGACTCTGCTGCGGTATTTAAGTACTCTGCTGCATTATTTAAGGATGCTGCTGCAGAATTTAAGGAATCTGCTGCATTATTTAAGTACTTTGTTGCATTATTTAAGGACTTTGCTGCATTATTTAAGGACTCTGCTGCGGTATTTTCGGACTCTGCTGCATTATTTAAGGACTTTGATGCATTATTTAAGGACGCTGCTGCATTATTTAAGGACTCTGCTGCGGTATTTTAGGACTCTGCTGCATTATATAAGGACTCTGCTGCATTATTTAAGGACTTTGCTGCATTATTTAAGGTCTCTTCTGCAGTATTTAAGGACTCTGCTGCATTATTTAAGGAATTGTTGCATTATTTAAGGACTCTGCTGCATTATTTAAGGACTCTGCTGCTGTATTTAAGGACTCTGCTGCATTATTTAAGGACTTTGCTGCTTTATTTAAGGACTTTGTTTCATTATTTAAGGACGCTGCTGCAGTATTTAAGGACTCTGCTGCATTATTTAAGGATGTTGCTGCATTATTTAAGGACTCTGCTGCATTATTTAATGACTCTGCTGTGGTATTTAAGGACTCTGCTGCATTATTTAAGGACTTTGATGCATTATTTAAGGACGCTGCTGCATTATTTAAGGACTCTGCTGCGGTATTTTAGGACTCTGCTGCATTATATAAGGACTCTGCTGCATTATTTAAGGACTTTGCTGCATTATTTAAGGTCTCTTCTGCAGTATTTAAGGACTCTGCTGCATTATTTAAGGAATTGTTGCATTATTTAAGGACTCTGCTGCATTATTTAAGGACTCTGCTGCTGTATTTAAGGACTCTGCTGCATTATTTAAGGACTTTGCTGCTTTATTTAAGAACTCTGCTGCAGTATTTAAGGACTCTGCTGCATTATTTAATGTCTTTGATGCATTATTTAAGGACTCTTCTGCATTATTTAAGGACTTTGCTGCATTATTTAAGGACGCTGCTGCGGTATTTAAGGCCTCTGATGCATTATTTAAGGACTTTGCTGCATTATTTAAGGACTCTGCTGCATTATTAAGGAAGTTGCTGCATTATTTAATGACTTTATTGCATTATTTAGGGATTCTGCTGCATTATTTAAGGAATTTCCTGCATTATTTAAGGACTTTGATGCATTATTTAAGAACTCTGCTGCAGTATTTAAGGACTCTGCTGCATTATTTAAGGAATCTGCTGCATTATTTAAGGACGCTGCTGCGGTATTTAAGGCCTCTGCTGCATTATTTAAGGACTTTGCTGCATTATTTAAGGACTCTATTGCATTATTTAAGGATTCTGCTGCATTATTTAAGGAATTTGCTGCATTATTTATGGACTCTGCTGCATTATTTAAGGACTTTGTTGCATTATTTAATGACTCTGCTGCAGTATTTAAGGACTCTGCTGCATTATTTAAGGACTTTGCTGCATTATTTAAGGACTCTGCTGCAGTATTTAAGGACTCTGCTGCATTATTTAAGGACTTTGATGCATTATTTAAGGACTATGCTGCATTATTTAAGGACTCTGCTGCATTATTTAAGGACTTTGCTGCATTATTTAAGTACTCTGCTGCATTATTTAAGGAATTTTTTGCATTATTTAAGGACTCTGCTGCATTATTTAAGGACCTTGTTGCATTATTTAAGGACTCTGCTGCATTATTTAAGGACGCTGCTGCAGTATTTAAGGCCTCTGCTGCATTATTTAAGGACTTTTCTGCATTATTTAAGGACTCTGCTGCATTATTAAGGACGTTGCTGCATTATTTAAGGACTTTATTGCATTATTTAAGGAATTTGCTGCAATATTTAAGTACTTTGCTGCATTATTTAATGAGTTTGTTGCGTTATTTAAGGACCCTGCTGCATTATTTAAGGACTTTGTTGCATTATTTAAGGACTCTGCTGCATTATTTAAGGACTTTGTTGCATTAATTAAGGACGCTGCTGCGGTATTTATGACTCTGCTGCATTATTTAAGGACTTTGCTGCATTATTTAAGGACTCAGCTGCATTATTAAGGGCGTTGCTGCATTTTATTTAAGGACTTTATTGCATTATTTAATGACTGTGCATTATTTAAGGAATTTGCTGCAATATTTAAGGACTCTGCTGCATTATTTAATGACTCTGCTGCGGTATTTAAGGACTCTGCTGCATTATATAAGCACTCTGCTGCATTATTTAAGGACTTTGCTGCATTATTTAAGGACTCTGCTGCGGTATTTTTGGACTCTGCTGCATTATTTAAGGACTTTGATGCATTATTTAAGGACGCTGCTGCAAAATTTAAGGAATCTGCTGCATTATTTAAGGACTTTGTTGCATTATTTAAGGACTCTGCTGCATTATTTAATGAATTTGCTGCATTATTTAAGGACTCTGCTGCATTATTTAAGGACTCTGCTGTGGTATTTTAGGACTCTGCTGCGTTACATAAGGACTCTGCTGCATTATTTAAGGACTTTGCTGCATTATTTAAGGTCTCTGCTGCAGTATTTAAGGACTCTGCTGCATTATTTAAGGACTTTGTTGCATTATTTAAGGACTCTGCTGCATTATCTAAGGACTTTGTTGCATTATTTAAGGACTCTGCTGCCTTATTTAAGGACTTTGCTGAATTATTTAAGGACTCTGCTGCTGTATTTAAGGACTCTGCTGCATTATTTAAGGACTTTGCTGCATTATTTAGGGACTTTTTTCATTATTTAAGGACGCTGCTGCAGTATTAAGGACTCTGCTGCATTATTTAAGGATGTTGCTGCATTATTTAAGGACTCAGCTGCATTATTAAGGACGTTGCCACATTATTTAAGGACTCTGCTGCATTATTTAAGGACCTTATTGCATTATTTAAGGACTCTTCTGCATTATTTAAGTAATATCCTGCATTATTTAATGACTCTGCTGCATTATTTAATGACTCTGCTGTGGTATTTAAGGACTCTGCTGCATTATTTAAGGACTTTGATGCATTATGTAAGGACTCTGCTGCAGTATTTAAGGACTCTGCTGCATTATTTAAGGACTTTGATGCATTATTTAAGGATGCTGCTGCAGAATTTAAGGAATCTGCTGCATTATTTAAGGACTTTGTTGCATTATTTAAGGACTCTGCTGCATTATTTAAGGACTTTGCTGCATTATTTAAGGACTCTGCTGCATTATTTAAGGACTTTGCTGCATTATTTAAGGACTCTGCTGTATTATTAAGGACGTTGCTGCATTAATTAAGGACTCTGCTGCATTATTTAAGGAATTTGCTGCAGTATTTAAGGACTCTGCTGCATTATTTAAGGACTTTGATGCATTATTTAAGGACGCTGCTGCAGAATTTAAGGAGTCTGCTCCATTATTTAAGGACTTTGTTGCATTATTTAAGGACTGTGCTGCATTGTTTAAGGACTCTGCTGCATTATTTAAGGAATTTTTTGCATTATTTAAGGACTCTGCTGCATTATTTAAGGACCTTGTTGCATTATTTAAGGACTCTGCTGCATTATTTAAGGATGCTGCTGCAGTATTTAAGGCCTCTGCTGCATTATTTAAGGACTTTTCTGCATTATTTAAGGACTCTGCTGCATTATTAAGGACGTTGCTGCATTATTTAAGGACTTTATTGCATTATTTAAGGAATTTGCTGCAATATTTAAGTACTTTGCTGCATTATTTAATGAGTTTGTTGCGTTATTTAAGGACCCTGCTGCATTATTTAAGGACTTTGTTGCATTATTTAAGGACTCTGCTGCATTATTTAAGGACTTTGTTGCATTAATTAAGGACGCTGCTGCGGTATTTATGACTCTGCTGCATTATTTAAGGACTTTGCTGCATTATTTAAGGACTCAGCTGCATTATTAAGGGCGTTGCTGCATTTTATTTAAGGACTTTATTGCATTATTTAATGACTGTGCATTATTTAAGGAATTTGCTGCAATATTTAAGGACTCTGCTGCATTATTTAATGACTCTGCTGCGGTATTTAAGGACTCTGCTGCATTATATAAGCTCTCTGCTGCATTATTTAAGGACTTTGCTGCATTATTTAAGGACTCTGCTGCGGTATTTTTGGACTCTGCTGCATTATTTAAGGACTTTGATGCATTATTTAAGGACGCTGCTGCAAAATTTAAGGAATCTGCTGCATTATTTAAGGACTTTGTTGCATTATTTAAGGACTCTGCTGCATTATTTAATGAATTTGCTGCATTATTTAAGGACTCTGCTGCATTATTTAAGGACTCTGCTGTGGTATTTTAGGACTCTGCTGCGTTACATAAGGACTCTGCTGCATTATTTAAGGACTTTGCTGCATTATTTAAGGTCTCTGCTGCAGTATTTAAGGACTCTGCTGCATTATTTAAGGACTTTGTTGCATTATTTAAGGACTCTGCTGCATTATCTAAGGACTTTGTTGCATTATTTAAGGACTCTGCTGCCTTATTTAAGGACTTTGCTGAATTATTTAAGGACTCTGCTGCTGTATTTAAGGACTCTGCTGCATTATTTAAGGACTTTGCTGCATTATTTAGGGACTTTTTTCATTATTTAAGGACGCTGCTGCAGTATTAAGGACTCTGCTGCATTATTTAAGGATGTTGCTGCATTATTTAAGGACTCAGCTGCATTATTAAGGACGTTGCCACATTATTTAAGGACTCTGCTGCATTATTTAAGGACCTTATTGCATTATTTAAGGACTCTTCTGCATTATTTAAGTAATATCCTGCATTATTTAATGACTCTGCTGCATTATTTAATGACTCTGCTGTGGTATTTAAGGACTCTGCTGCATTATTTAAGGACTTTGATGCATTATGTAAGGACTCTGCTGCAGTATTTAAGGACTCTGCTGCATTATTTAAGGACTTTGATGCATTATTTAAGGATGCTGCTGCAGAATTTAAGGAATCTGCTGCATTATTTAAGGACTTTGTTGCATTATTTAAGGACTCTGCTGCATTATTTAAGGACTTTGCAGCATTATTTAAGGACTCTGCTGCATTATTTAAGGACTTTGCTGCATTATTTAAGGACTCTGCTGTATTATTAAGGACGTTGCTGCATTAATTAAGGACTCTGCTGCATTATTTAAGGAATTTGCTGCAGTATTTAAGGACTCTGCTGCATTATTTAAGGACTTTGATGCATTATTTAAGGACGCTGCTGCAGAATTTAAGGAGTCTGCTCCATTATTTAAGGACTTTGTTGCATTATTTAAGGACTGTGCTGCATTGTTTAAGGACTCTGCTGCATTATTTAAGAACTTTGTTGCATTATTTAAGGACTCTGCTGCATTATTTAAGGATGCTGCAGCAGTATTTAAGGACTCTGCTGCATTATTTAAGGACTTTGCTGCATTATTTAAGGACTCTGCTGCATTATTTAATGTCTTTGATGCATTATTTAAGGACTCTTCTGCATTATTTAAGGACTTTGCTGCATTATTTAAGGACGCTGCTGCGGTATTTAAGGCCTCTGCTGCATTATTTAAGGACTTTGCTGCATTATTTAAGGACTCTGCTGCATTATTAAGGACGTTGCTGCATTATTTAAGGACTTTATTGCATTATTTAAGGATTCTGCTGCATTATTTAAGGAATTTCCTGCATTATTTAAGGACTTTGATGCATTATTTAAGAACTCTGCTGCAGTATTTAAGGACTCTGCTGCATTATTTAAGGACTCTGCTGCATTATTTAAGGACGCTGCTGCGGTATTTAAGGCCTCTGCTGCATTATTTAAGGACTTTGCTGCATTATTTAAGGACTCTATTGCATTATTTAAGGATTCTGCTGCATTATTTAAGGACTTTGTTGCATTATTTAATGACTCTGCTGCAGTATTTAAGGACTCTGCTGCATTATTTAAGGACTTACTTGCATTATTTAATGACTCTGCTGCGGTATTTAAGTACTCTGCTGCATTATTTAAGGATGCTGCTGCAGAATTTAAGGAATCTGCTGCATTATTTAAGTACTTTGTTGCATTATTTAAGGACTTTGCTGCATTATTTAAGGACTCTGCTGCGGTATTTTCGGACTCTGCTGCATTATTTAAGGACTTTGATGCATTATTTAAGGACGCTGCTGCATTATTTAAGGACTCTGCTGCGGTATTTTAGGACTCTGCTGCATTATATAAGGACTCTGCTGCATTATTTAAGGACTTTGCTGCATTATTTAAGGTCTCTTCTGCAGTATTTAAGGACTCTGCTGCATTATTTAAGGAATTGTTGCATTATTTAAGGACTCTGCTGCATTATTTAAGGACTCTGCTGCTGTATTTAAGGACTCTGCTGCATTATTTAAGGACTTTGCTGCTTTATTTAAGGACTTTGTTTCATTATTTAAGGACGCTGCTGCAGTATTTAAGGACTCTGCTGCATTATTTAAGGATGTTGCTGCATTATTTAAGGACTCTGCTGCATTATTTAATGACTCTGCTGTGGTATTTAAGGACTCTGCTGCATTATTTAAGGACTTTGTTGCATTATTTAAGGACTCTGCTGCATTATTTAAGGACGCGGCTGCAGTATTTAAGGCCTCTGCTGCATTATTTAAGGACTTTGCTGCATTATTTAAGGACTCTACTGCATTATTAAGGACGTTGCTGCATTATTTAAGGACTTTATTGCATTATTTAAGGATTCTGCTGCATTATTTAAGTACTCTGCTGCATTATTTAAGGAGTTTGATGCATTATTTAAGGACTCTGCTGCATTATTTAAGGACTTTGTTGCATTATTTAAGGACGCTGCTGCGGTATTTAAGGACTCTGCTGCATTATTTAAGGACTTTGCTGCAGTATTTAAGGCCTCTGCTGCATTATTTAAGGACTTTTCTTCATTATTTAAGGACTCTGCTGCATTATTAAGGACGTTGCTGCATTATTTAAGGACTTTATTGCATTATTTAAGGAATTTGCTGCAATATTTAAGTACTTTGCTGCATTATTTAATGAGTTTGTTGCGTTATTTAAGGACCCTGCTGCATTATTTAAGGACTTTGTTGCATTATTTAAGGACTCTGCTGCATTATTTAAGGACTTTGTTGCATTAATTAAGGACGCTGCTGCGGTATTTATGACTCTGCTGCATTATTTAAGGACTTTGCTGCATTATTTAAGGACTCAGCTGCATTATTAAGGGCGTTGCTGCATTTTATTTAAGGACTTTATTGCATTATTTAATGACTGTGCATTATTTAAGGAATTTGCTGCAATATTTAAGGACTCTGCTGCATTATTTAATGACTCTGCTGCGGTATTTAAGGACTCTGCTGCATTATATAAGCACTCTGCTGCATTATTTAAGGACTTTGCTGCATTATTTAAGGACTCTGCTGCGGTATTTTTGGACTCTGCTGCATTATTTAAGGACTTTGATGCATTATTTAAGGACGCTGCTGCAAAATTTAAGGAATCTGCTGCATTATTTAAGGACTTTGTTGCATTATTTAAGGACTCTGCTGCATTATTTAATGAATTTGCTGCATTATTTAAGGACTCTGCTGCATTATTTAAGGACTCTGCTGTGGTATTTTAGGACTCTGCTGCGTTACATAAGGACTCTGCTGCATTATTTAAGGACTTTGCTGCATTATTTAAGGTCTCTGCTGCAGTATTTAAGGACTCTGCTGCATTATTTAAGGACTTTGTTGCATTATTTAAGGACTCTGCTGCATTATCTAAGGACTTTGTTGCATTATTTAAGGACTCTGCTGCCTTATTTAAGGACTTTGCTGAATTATTTAAGGACTCTGCTGCTGTATTTAAGGACTCTGCTGCATTATTTAAGGACTTTGCTGCATTATTTAGGGACTTTTTTCATTATTTAAGGATGCTGCTGCAGTATTAAGGACTCTGCTGCATTATTTAAGGATGTTGCTGCATTATTTAAGGACTCAGCTGCATTATTAAGGACGTTGCCACATTATTTAAGGACTCTGCTGCATTATTTAAGGACCTTATTGCATTATTTAAGGACTCTTCTGCATTATTTAAGTAATATCCTGCATTATTTAATGACTCTGCTGCATTATTTAATGACTCTGCTGTGGTATTTAAGGACTCTGCTGCATTATTTAAGGACTTTGATGCATTATGTAAGGACTCTGCTGCAGTATTTAAGGACTCTGCTTCATTATTTAAGGACTTTGATGCATTATTTAAGGATGCTGCTGCAGAATTTAAGGAATCTGCTGCATTATTTAAGGACTTTGTTGCATTATTTAAGGACTCTGCTGCATTATTTAAGGACTTTGCTGCATTATTTAAGGACTCTGCTGCATTTTTTATGGACTTTGCTGCATTATTTAAGGACTCTGCTGTATTATTAAGGACGTTGCTGCATTAATTAAGGACTCTGCTGCATTATTTAAGGAATTTGCTGCAGTATTTAAGGACTCTGCTGCATTATTTAAGGACTTTGATGCATTATTTAAGGACGCTGCTGCAGAATTTAAGGAGTCTGCTCCATTATTTAAGGACTTTGTTGCATTATTTAAGGACTGTGCTGCATTGTTTAAGGACTCTGCTGCATTATTTAAGGAATTTTTTGCATTATTTAAGGACTCTGCTGCATTATTTAAGGACCTTGTTGCATTATTTAAGGACTCTGCTGCATTATTTAAGGACGCTGCTGCAGTATTTAAGGCCTCTGCTGCATTATTTAAGGACTTTTCTGCATTATTTAAGGACTCTGCTGCATTATTAAGGACGTTGCTGCATTATTTAAGGACTTTATTGCATTATTTAAGGAATTTGCTGCAATATTTAAGTACTTTGCTGCATTATTTAATGAGTTTGTTGCGTTATTTAAGGACCCTGCTGCATTATTTAAGGACTTTGTTGCATTATTTAAGGACTCTGCTGCATTATTTAAGGACTTTGTTGCATTAATTAAGGACGCTGCTGCGGTATTTATGACTCTGCTGCATTATTTAAGGACTTTGCTGCATTATTTAAGGACTCAGCTGCATTATTAAGGGCGTTGCTGCATTTTATTTAAGGACTTTATTGCATTATTTAATGACTGTGCATTATTTAAGGAATTTGCTGCAATATTTAAGGACTCTGCTGCATTATTTAATGACTCTGCTGCGGTATTTAAGGACTCTGCTGCATTATATAAGCACTCTGCTGCATTATTTAAGGACTTTGCTGCATTATTTAAGGACTCTGCTGCGGTATTTTTGGACTCTGCTGCATTATTTAAGGACTTTGATGCATTATTTAAGGACGCTGCTGCAAAATTTAAGGAATCTGCTGCATTATTTAAGGACTTTGTTGCATTATTTAAGGACTCTGCTGCATTATTTAATGAATTTGCTGCATTATTTAAGGACTCTGCTGCATTATTTAAGGACTCTGCTGTGGTATTTTAGGACTCTGCTGCGTTACATAAGGACTCTGCTGCATTATTTAAGGACTTTGCTGCATTATTTAAGGTCTCTGCTGCAGTATTTAAGGACTCTGCTGCATTATTTAAGGACTTTGTTGCATTATTTAAGGACTCTGCTGCATTATCTAAGGACTTTGTTGCATTATTTAAGGACTCTGCTGCCTTATTTAAGGACTTTGCTGAATTATTTAAGGACTCTGCTGCTGTATTTAAGGACTCTGCTGCATTATTTAAGGACTTTGCTGCATTATTTAGGGACTTTTTTCATTATTTAAGGACGCTGCTGCAGTATTAAGGACTCTGCTGCATTATTTAAGGATGTTGCTGCATTATTTAAGGACTCAGCTGCATTATTAAGGACGTTGCCACATTATTTAAGGACTCTGCTGCATTATTTAAGGACCTTATTGCATTATTTAAGGACTCTTCTGCATTATTTAAGTAATATCCTGCATTATTTAATGACTCTGCTGCATTATTTAATGACTCTGCTGTGGTATTTAAGGACTCTGCTGCATTATTTAAGGACTTTGATGCATTATGTAAGGACTCTGCTGCAGTATTTAAGGACTCTGCTGCATTATTTAAGGACTTTGATGCATTATTTAAGGATGCTGCTGCAGAATTTAAGGAATCTGCTGCATTATTTAAGGACTTTGTTGCATTATTTAAGGACTCTGCTGCATTATTTAAGGACTTTGCTGCATTATTTAAGGACTCTGCTGCATTATTTAAGGACTTTGCTGCATTATTTAAGGACTCTGCTGTATTATTAAGGACGTTGCTGCATTAATTAAGGACTCTGCTGCATTATTTAAGGAATTTGCTGCAGTATTTAAGGACTCTGCTGCATTATTTAAGGACTTTGATGCATTATTTAAGGACGCTGCTGCAGAATTTAAGGAGTCTGCTCCATTATTTAAGGACTTTGTTGCATTATTTAAGGACTGTGCTGCATTGTTTAAGGACTCTGCTGCATTATTTAAGGAATTTTTTGCATTATTTAAGGACTCTGCTGCATTATTTAAGGACCTTGTTGCATTATTTAAGGACTCTGCTGCATTATTTAAGGACGCTGCTGCAGTATTTAAGGCCTCTGCTGCATTATTTAAGGACTTTTCTGCATTATTTAAGGACTCTGCTGCATTATTAAGGACGTTGCTGCATTATTTAAGGACTTTATTGCATTATTTAAGGAATTTGCTGCAATATTTAAGTACTTTGCTGCATTATTTAATGAGTTTGTTGCGTTATTTAAGGACCCTGCTGCATTATTTAAGGACTTTGTTGCATTATTTAAGGACTCTGCTGCATTATTTAAGGACTTTGTTGCATTAATTAAGGACGCTGCTGCGGTATTTATGACTCTGCTGCATTATTTAAGGACTTTGCTGCATTATTTAAGGACTCAGCTGCATTATTAAGGGCGTTGCTGCATTTTATTTAAGGACTTTATTGCATTATTTAATGACTGTGCATTATTTAAGGAATTTGCTGCAATATTTAAGGACTCTGCTGCATTATTTAATGACTCTGCTGCGGTATTTAAGGACTCTGCTGCATTATATAAGCACTCTGCTGCATTATTTAAGGACTTTGCTGCATTATTTAAGGACTCTGCTGCGGTATTTTTGGACTCTGCTGCATTATTTAAGGACTTTGATGCATTATTTAAGGACGCTGCTGCAAAATTTAAGGAATCTGCTGCATTATTTAAGGACTTTGTTGCATTATTTAAGGACTCTGCTGCATTATTTAATGAATTTGCTGCATTATTTAAGGACTCTGCTGCATTATTTAAGGACTCTGCTGTGGTATTTTAGGACTCTGCTGCGTTACATAAGGACTCTGCTGCATTATTTAAGGACTTTGCTGCATTATTTAAGGTCTCTGCTGCAGTATTTAAGGACTCTGCTGCATTATTTAAGGACTTTGTTGCATTATTTAAGGACTCTGCTGCATTATCTAAGGACTTTGTTGCATTATTTAAGGACTCTGCTGCCTTATTTAAGGACTTTGCTGAATTATTTAAGGACTCTGCTGCTGTATTTAAGGACTCTGCTGCATTATTTAAGGACTTTGCTGCATTATTTAGGGACTTTTTTCATTATTTAAGGACGCTGCTGCAGTATTAAGGACTCTGCTGCATTATTTAAGGATGTTGCTGCATTATTTAAGGACTCAGCTGCATTATTAAGGACGTTGCCACATTATTTAAGGACTCTGCTGCATTATTTAAGGACCTTATTGCATTATTTAAGGACTCTTCTGCATTATTTAAGTAATATCCTGCATTATTTAATGACTCTGCTGCATTATTTAATGACTCTGCTGTGGTATTTAAGGACTCTGCTGCATTATTTAAGGACTTTGATGCATTATGTAAGGACTCTGCTGCAGTATTTAAGGACTCTGCTGCATTATTTAAGGACTTTGATGCATTATTTAAGGATGCTGCTGCAGAATTTAAGGAATCTGCTGCATTATTTAAGGACTTTGTTGCATTATTTAAGGACTCTGCTGCATTATTTAAGGACTTTGCAGCATTATTTAAGGACTCTGCTGCATTATTTAAGGACTTTGCTGCATTATTTAAGGACTCTGCTGTATTATTAAGGACGTTGCTGCATTAATTAAGGACTCTGCTGCATTATTTAAGGAATTTGCTGCAGTATTTAAGGACTCTGCTGCATTATTTAAGGACTTTGATGCATTATTTAAGGACGCTGCTGCAGAATTTAAGGAGTCTGCTCCATTATTTAAGGACTTTGTTGCATTATTTAAGGACTGTGCTGCATTGTTTAAGGACTCTGCTGCATTATTTAAGAACTTTGTTGCATTATTTAAGGACTCTGCTGCATTATTTAAGGATGCTGCAGCAGTATTTAAGGACTCTGCTGCATTATTTAAGGACTTTGCTGCATTATTTAAGGACTCTGCTGCATTATTTAATGTCTTTGATGCATTATTTAAGGACTCTTCTGCATTATTTAAGGACTTTGCTGCATTATTTAAGGACGCTGCTGCGGTATTTAAGGCCTCTGCTGCATTATTTAAGGACTTTGCTGCATTATTTAAGGACTCTGCTGCATTATTAAGGACGTTGCTGCATTATTTAAGGACTTTATTGCATTATTTAAGGATTCTGCTGCATTATTTAAGGAATTTCCTGCATTATTTAAGGACTTTGATGCATTATTTAAGAACTCTGCTGCAGTATTTAAGGACTCTGCTGCATTATTTAAGGACTCTGCTGCATTATTTAAGGACGCTGCTGCGGTATTTAAGGCCTCTGCTGCATTATTTAAGGACTTTGCTGCATTATTTAAGGACTCTATTGCATTATTTAAGGATTCTGCTGCATTATTTAAGGACTTTGTTGCATTATTTAATGACTCTGCTGCAGTATTTAAGGACTCTGCTGCATTATTTAAGGACTTACTTGCATTATTTAATGACTCTGCTGCGGTATTTAAGTACTCTGCTGCATTATTTAAGGATGCTGCTGCAGAATTTAAGGAATCTGCTGCATTATTTAAGTACTTTGTTGCATTATTTAAGGACTTTGCTGCATTATTTAAGGACTCTGCTGCGGTATTTTCGGACTCTGCTGCATTATTTAAGGACTTTGATGCATTATTTAAGGACGCTGCTGCATTATTTAAGGACTCTGCTGCGGTATTTTAGGACTCTGCTGCATTATATAAGGACTCTGCTGCATTATTTAAGGACTTTGCTGCATTATTTAAGGTCTCTTCTGCAGTATTTAAGGACTCTGCTGCATTATTTAAGGACTTTGTTGCATTATTTAAGGACTCTGCTGCATTATTTAAGGACTCTGCTGCTGTATTTAAGGACTCTGCTGCATTATTTAAGGACTTTGCTGCTTTATTTAAGGACTTTGTTTCATTATTTAAGGACGCTGCTGCAGTATTTAAGGACTCTGCTGCATTATTTAAGGATGTTGCTGCATTATTTAAGGACTCTGCTGCATTATTTAATGACTCTGCTGTGGTATTTAAGGACTCTGCTGCATTATTTAAGGACTTTGTTGCATTATTTAAGGACTCTGCTGCATTATTTAAGGACGCGGCTGCAGTATTTAAGGCCTCTGCTGCATTATTTAAGGACTTTGCTGCATTATTTAAGGACTCTACTGCATTATTAAGGACGTTGCTGCATTATTTAAGGACTTTATTGCATTATTTAAGGATTCTGCTGCATTATTTAAGTACTCTGCTGCATTATTTAAGGAGTTTGATGCATTATTTAAGGACTCTGCTGCATTATTTAAGGACTTTGTTGCATTATTTAAGGACGCTGCTGCGGTATTTAAGGACTCTGCTGCATTATTTAAGGACTTTGCTGCATGATTTAAGGACTCGGCTGCATTATTAAGGGCATTGCTGCATTTTATTTAAGGAATTTATTGCATTATTTAAGGACTCTGTGCATTATTTAAGGAATTTGCTGCATTATTTAAGGACTCTGCTGCATTATTTAATGACTCTGCTGCGGTATTTAAGGACTTTGCTGCATCATTTAAGCACTCTGCTGCTTTATTTAAGGACTTTGCTGCATTATTTAAGGACTCTGCTGTGGTATTTTAGGACTCTGCTGCATTATTTAAGGACTTTGATGCATTATTTAAGAACTCTGCTGCAGTTTTTAAGGACTCTGCTGCATTATTTAATGTCGTTGATGCATTATTTAAGGACTCTTCTGCATTATTTAAGGACTGCTGCATTATTTAAGGACGCTGCTGCGGTATTTAAGGCCTCTGCTGCTTTATTTAAGGACTTTGCTGCATTATTTAATGACTCTGCTGCATTATTAAGGACGTTGCTGCATTATTTAAGGACTTTATTGCATTATTTAAGGATTCTGCTGCATTATTTAAGGAATTTCCTGCATTATTTAAGGACTTTGATGCATTATTTAAGAACTCTGCTGCAGTATTTAAGGACTCTGCTGCATTATTTAAGGACTCTGCTGCATTATTTAAGGACGCTGCTGCGGTATTTAAGGCCTCTGCTGCATTATTTAAGGACTTTGCTGCATTATTTAAGGACTCTATTGCATTATTTAAGGATTCTGCTGCATTATTTAAGGACTTTGTTGCATTATTTAATGACTCTGCTGCATTATTTAAGGACTTACTTGCATTATTTAATGACTCTGCTGCGGTATTTAAGTACTCTGCTGCATTATTTAAGGATGTTGCTGCAGAATTTAAGGAATCTGCTGCATTATTTAAGTACTTTGTTGCATTATTTAAGGACTTTGCTGCATTATTTAAGGACTCTGCTGCGGTATTTTCGGACTCTGCTGCATTATTTAAGGACTTTGATGCATTATTTAAGGACGCTGCTGCATTATTTAAGGACTCTGCTGCGGTATTTTAGGACTCTGCTGCATTATATAAGGACTCTGCTGCATTATTTAAGGACTTTGCTGCATTATTTAAGGTCTCTTCTGCAGTATTTAAGGACTCTGCTGCATTATTTAAGGACCTTGTTGCATTATTTAAGGACTCTGCTGCATTATTTAAGGACTCTGCTGCTGTATTTAAGGACTCTGCTGCATTATTTAAGGACTTTGCTGCTTTATTTAAGGACTTTGTTTCATTATTTAAGGACGCTGCTGCAGTATTTAAGGACTCTGCTGCATTATTTAAGGATGTTGCTGCATTATTTAAGGACTCTGCTGCATTATTTAATGACTCTGCTGTGGTATTTAAGGACTCTGCTGCATTATTTAAGGACTTTGTTGCATTATTTAAGGACTCTGCTGCATTATTTAAGGACGCTGCTGCAGTATTTAAGGCCTCTGCTGCATTATTTAAGGACTTTGCTGCATTATTTAAGGACTCTACTGCATTATTAAGGACGTTGCTGCATTATTTAAGGACTTTATTGCATTATTTAAGGATGCTGCTGCATTATTTAAGTACTCTGCTGCATTATTTAAGGAGTTTGATGCATTATTTAAGGACTCTGCTGCATTATTTAAGGACTTTGTTGCATTATTTAAGGATGCTGCTGCGGTATTTAAGGACTCTGCTGCATTATTTAAGGACTTTGCTGCATTATTTAAGGACTCGGCTGCATTATTAAGGGCATTGCTGCATTTTATTTAAGGAATTTATTGCATTATTTAAGGACTCTGTGCATTATTTAAGGAATTTGCTGCATTATTTAAGGACTCTGCTGCATTATTTAATGACTCTGCTGCGGTATTTAAGGACTCTGCTGCATCATTTAAGCACTCTGCTGCTTTATTTAAGGACTTTGATGCATTATTTAAGGACTCTGCTGTGGTATTTTAGGACTCTGCTGCATTATTTAAGGACTTTGATGCATTATTTAAGAACTCTGCTGCAGTATTTAAGGACTCTGCTGCATTATTTAATGTCTTTGATGCATTATTTAAGGACTCTTCTGCATTATTTAAGGAATTTCCTGCATTATTTAAGGACTTTGATGCATTATTTAAGAACTCTGCTGCACTATTTAAGGACTCTGCTGCATTATTTAAGGACTCTGCTGCATTATTTAAGGACGCTGCTGCGGTATTTAAGGCCTCTGCTGCATTATTTAAGGACTTTGCTGCATTATTTAAGGACTCTATTGCATTATTTAAGGATTCTGCTGCATTATTTAAGGAATTTGCTGCATTATTTAAGGACTCTGCTGCATTATTTAAGGACTCTGTTGCATTATTTAATGACTCTGCTGCAGTATTTAAGGACTCTGCTGCATTATTTAAGGACTTTGCTGCATTATTTAAGGACTCTGCTGCAGTATTTAAGGACTCTGCTGCATTATTTAAGGACTTTGTTGCATTATTTAAGGACTATGCTGCATTATTTAAGGACTCTGCCGCATTATTTAAGGACTTTGCTGCATTATTTAAGTACTCTATTGCATTATTTAAGGATTCTGCTGCATTATTTAAGGAATTTGCTGCATTATTTAAGGACTCTGCTGCATTATTTAAGGACTCTGTTGCATTATTTAATGACTCTGCTGCAGTATTTAAGGACTCTGCTGCATTATTTAAGGACTTTGCTGCATTATTTAAGGACTCTGCTGCAGTATTTAAGGACTCTGCTGCATTATTTAAGGACTTTGTTGCATTATTTAAGGACTATGCTGCATTATTTAAGGACTCTGCCGCATTATTTAAGGACTTTGCTGCATTATTTAAGTACTCTGCTGCATTATTTAAGGAATTTTTTGCATTATTTAAGGACTCTGCTGCATTATTTAAGGACCTTGTTGCATTATTTAAGGACTCTGCTGCATTATTTAAGGACGCTGCTGCAGTATTTAAGGCCTCTGCTGCATTATTTAAGGACTTTTCTGCATTATTTAAGGACTCTGCTGCATTATTAAGGACGTTGCTGCATTATTTAAGGAATTTATTGCATTATTTAAGGGATTTGCTGCATTATTTAAGTACTTTGCTGCATTATTTAATGAGTTTGTTGCGTTATTTAAGGACTCTGCTGCATTATTTAAGGACTTTGTTGCATTATTTAAGGACTCTGCTGCATTATTTAAGGACTTTGCTGCATTATTTAAGGACTCTGCTGTATTATTAAGGACGTTGCTGCATTAATTAAGGACTCTGCTGCATTATTTAAGGAATTTGCTGCAGTATTTAAGGACTCTGCTGCATTATTTAAGGACTTTGATGCATTATTTAAGGACGCTGCTGCAGAATTTAAGGAGTCTGCTCCATTATTTAAGGACTTTGTTGCATTATTTAAGGACTGTGCTGCATTGTTTAAGGACTCTGCTGCATTATTTAAGAACTTTGTTGCATTATTTAAGGACTCTGCTGCATTATTTAAGGATGCTGCAGCAGTATTTAAGGACTCTGCTGCATTATTTAAGGACTTTGCTGCATTATTTAAGGACTCTGCTGCATTATTTAATGTCTTTGATGCATTATTTAAGGACTCTTCTGCATTATTTAAGGACTTTGCTGCATTATTTAAGGACGCTGCTGCGGTATTTAAGGCCTCTGCTGCATTATTTAAGGACTTTGCTGCATTATTTAAGGACTCTGCTGCATTATTAAGGACGTTGCTGCATTATTTAAGGACTTTATTGCATTATTTAAGGATTCTGCTGCATTATTTAAGGAATTTCCTGCATTATTTAAGGACTTTGATGCATTATTTAAGAACTCTGCTGCAGTATTTAAGGACTCTGCTGCATTATTTAAGGATGCTGCTGCAGAATTTAAGGAATCTGCTGCATTATTTAAGTACTTTGTTGCATTATTTAAGGACTTTGCTGCATTATTTAAGGACTCTGCTGCGGTATTTTCGGACTCTGCTGCATTATTTAAGGACTTTGATGCATTATTTAAGGACGCTGCTGCATTATTTAAGGACTCTGCTGCGGTATTTTAGGACTCTGCTGCATTATATAAGGACTCTGCTGCATTATTTAAGGACTTTGCTGCATTATTTAAGGTCTCTTCTGCAGTATTTAAGGACTCTGCTGCATTATTTAAGGACGTTGTTGCATTATTTAAGGACTCTGCTGCATTATTTAAGGACTCTGCTGCTGTATTTAAGGACTCTGCTGCATTATTTAAGGACTTTGCTGCTTTATTTAAGGACTTTGTTTCATTATTTAAGGACGCTGCTGCAGTATTTAAGGACTCTGCTGCATTATTTAAGGATGTTGCTGCATTATTTAAGGACTCTGCTGCATTATTTAATGACTCTGCTGTGGTATTTAAGGACTCTGCTGCATTATTTAAGGACTTTGTTGCATTATTTAAGGACTCTGCTGCATTATTTAAGGACGATGCTGCAGTATTTAAGGCCTCTGCTGCATTATTTAAGGACTTTGCTGCATTATTTAAGGACTCTACTGCATTATTAAGGACGTTGCTGCATTATTTAAGGACTTTATTGCATTATTTAAGGATTCTGCTGCATTATTTAAGTACTCTGCTGCATTATTTAAGGAGTTTGATGCATTATTTAAGGACTCTGCTGCATTATTTAAGGACTTTGTTGCATTATTTAAGGACGCTGCTGCGGTATTTAAGGACTCTGCTGCATTATTTAAGGACGCTGCTGCGGTATTTAAGGCCTCTGCTGCATTATTTAAGGACTTTGCTGCATTATTTAAGGACTCTATTGCATTATTTAAGGATTCTGCTGCATTATTTAAGGACTTTGTTGCATTATTTAATGACTCTGCTGCAGTATTTAAGGACTCTGCTGCATTATTTAAGGACTTACTTGCATTATTTAATGACTCTGCTGCGGTATTTAAGTACTCTGCTGCATTATTTAAGGATGCTGCTGCAGAATTTAAGGAATCTGCTGCATTATTTAAGTACTTTGTTGCATTATTTAAGGACTTTGCTGCATTATTTAAGGACTCTGCTGCGGTAATTTCGGACTCTGCTGCATTATTTAAGGACTTTGATGCATTATTTAAGGACGCTGCTGCATTATTTAAGGACTCTGCTGCGGTATTTTAGGACTCTGCTGCATTATATAAGGACTCTGCTGCATTATTTAAGGACTTTGCTGCATTATTTAAGGTCTCTTCTGCAGTATTTAAGGACTCTGCTGCATTATTTAAGGACTTTGTTGCATTATTTAAGGACTCTGCTGCATTATTTAAGGACTCTGCTGCTGTATTTAAGGACTCTGCTGCATTATTTAAGGACTTTGCTGCTTTATTTAAGGACTTTGTTTCATTATTTAAGGACGCTGCTGCAGTATTTAAGGACTCTGCTGCATTATTTAAGGATGTTGCTGCATTATTTAAGGACTCTGCTGCATTATTTAATGACTCTGCTGTGGTATTTAAGGACTCTGCTGCATTATTTAAGGACTTTGTTGCATTATTTAAGGACTCTGCTGCATTATTTAAGGACGCGGCTGCAGTATTTAAGGCCTCTGCTGCATTATTTAAGGACTTTGCTGCATTATTTAAGGACTCTACTGCATTATTAAGGACGTTGCTGCATTATTTAAGGACTTTATTGCATTATTTAAGGATTCTGCTGCATTATTTAAGTACTCTGCTGCATTATTTAAGGAGTTTGATGCATTATTTAAGGACTCTGCTGCATTATTTAAGGACTTTGTTGCATTATTTAAGGACGCTGCTGCGGTATTTAAGGACTCTGCTGCATTATTTAAGGACTTTGCTGCATTATTTAAGGACTCGGCTGCATTATTAAGGGCATTGCTGCATTTTATTTAAGGAATTTATTGCATTATTTAAGGACTCTGTGCATTATTTAAGGAATTTGCTGCATTATTTAAGGACTCTGCTGCATTATTTAATGACTCTGCTGCGGTATTTAAGGACTTTGCTGCATCATTTAAGCACTCTGCTGCTTTATTTAAGGACTTTGCTGCATTATTTAAGGACTCTGCTGTGGTATTTTAGGACTCTGCTGCATTATTTAAGGACTTTGATGCATTATTTAAGAACTCTGCTGCAGTTTTTAAGGACTCTGCTGCATTATTTAATGTCGTTGATGCATTATTTAAGGACTCTTCTGCATTATTTAAGGACTGCTGCATTATTTAAGGACGCTGCTGCGGTATTTAAGGCCTCTGCTGCTTTATTTAAGGACTTTGCTGCATTATTTAAGGACTCTGCTGCATTATTAAGGACGTTGCTGCATTATTTAAGGACTTTATTGCATTATTTAAGGATTCTGCTGCATTATTTAAGGAATTTCCTGCATTATTTAAGGACTTTGATGCATTATTTAAGAACTCTGCTGCAGTATTTAAGGACTCTGCTGCATTATTTAAGGACTCTGCTGCATTATTTAAGGACGCTGCTGCGGTATTTAAGGCCTCTGCTGCATTATTTAAGGACTTTGCTGCATTATTTAAGGACTCTATTGCATTATTTAAGGATTCTGCTGCATTATTTAAGGACTTTGTTGCATTATTTAATGACTCTGCTGCAGTATTTAAGGACTCTGCTGCATTATTTAAGGACTTACTTGCATTATTTAATGACTCTGCTGCGGTATTTAAGTACTCTGCTGCATTATTTAAGGATGTTGCTGCAGAATTTAAGGAATCTGCTGCATTATTTAAGTACTTTGTTGCATTATTTAAGGACTTTGCTGCATTATTTAAGGACTCTGCTGCGGTATTTTCGGACTCTGCTGCATTATTTAAGGACTTTGATGCATTATTTAAGGACGCTGCTGCATTATTTAAGGACTCTGCTGCGGTATTTTAGGACTCTGCTGCATTATATAAGGACTCTGCTGCATTATTTAAGGACTTTGCTGCATTATTTAAGGTCTCTTCTGCAGTATTTAAGGACTCTGCTGCATTATTTAAGGACCTTGTTGCATTATTTAAGGACTCTGCTGCATTATTTAAGGACTCTGCTGCTGTATTTAAGGACTCTGCTGCATTATTTAAGGACTTTGCTGCTTTATTTAAGGACTTTGTTTCATTATTTAAGGACGCTGCTGCAGTATTTAAGGACTCTGCTGCATTATTTAAGGATGTTGCTGCATTATTTAAGGACTCTGCTGCATTATTTAATGACTCTGCTGTGGTATTTAAGGACTCTGCTGCATTATTTAAGGACTTTGTTGCATTATTTAAGGACTCTGCTGCATTATTTAAGGACGCTGCTGCAGTATTTAAGGCCTCTGCTGCATTATTTAAGGACTTTGCTGCATTATTTAAGGACTCTACTGCATTATTAAGGACGTTGCTGCATTATTTAAGGACTTTATTGCATTATTTAAGGATGCTGCTGCATTATTTAAGTACTCTGCTGCATTATTTAAGGAGTTTGATGCATTATTTAAGGACTCTGCTGCATTATTTAAGGACTTTGTTGCATTATTTAAGGATGCTGCTGCGGTATTTAAGGACTCTGCTGCATTATTTAAGGACTTTGCTGCATTATTTAAGGACTCGGCTGCATTATTAAGGGCATTGCTGCATTTTATTTAAGGAATTTATTGCATTATTTAAGGACTCTGTGCATTATTTAAGGAATTTGCTGCATTATTTAAGGACTCTGCTGCATTATTTAATGACTCTGCTGCGGTATTTAAGGACTCTGCTGCATCATTTAAGCACTCTGCTGCTTTATTTAAGGACTTTGATGCATTATTTAAGGACTCTGCTGTGGTATTTTAGGACTCTGCTGCATTATTTAAGGACTTTGATGCATTATTTAAGAACTCTGCTGCAGTATTTAAGGACTCTGCTGCATTATTTAATGTCTTTGATGCATTATTTAAGGACTCTTCTGCATTATTTAAGGACTGCTGCATTATTTAAGGACGCTGCTGCGGTATTTAAGGCCTCTGCTGCTTTATTTAAGGACTTTGCTGCATTATTTAAGGACTCTGCTGCATTATTAAGGACGTTGCTGCATTATTTAAGGACTTTATTGCATTATTTAAGGATCCTGCTGCATTATTTAAGGAATTTCCTGCATTATTTAAGGACTTTGATGCATTATTTAAGAACTCTGCTGCACTATTTAAGGACTCTGCTGCATTATTTAAGGACTCTGCTGCATTATTTAAGGACGCTGCTGCGGTATTTAAGGCCTCTGCTGCATTATTTAAGGACTTTGCTGCATTATTTAAGGACTCTATTGCATTATTTAAGGATTCTGCTGCATTATTTAAGGAATTTGCTGCATTATTTAAGGACTCTGCTGCATTATTTAAGGACTCTGTTGCATTATTTAATGACTCTGCTGCAGTATTTAAGGACTCTGCTGCATTATTTAAGGACTTTGCTGCATTATTTAAGGACTCTGCTGCAGTATTTAAGGACTCTGCTGCATTATTTAAGGACTTTGTTGCATTATTTAAGGACTATGCTGCATTATTTAAGGACTCTGCCGCATTATTTAAGGACTTTGCTGCATTATTTAAGTACTCTGCTGCATTATTTAAGGAATTTTTTGCATTATTTAAGGACTCTGCTGCATTATTTAAGGACCTTGTTGCATTATTTAAGGACTCTGCTGCATTATTTAAGGACGCTGCTGCAGTATTTAAGGCCTCTGCTGCATTATTTAAGGACTTTTCTGCATTATTTAAGGACTCTGCTGCATTATTAAGGACGTTGCTGCATTATTTAAGGAATTTATTGCATTATTTAAGGGATTTGCTGCATTATTTAAGTACTTTGCTGCATTATTTAATGAGTTTGTTGCGTTATTTAAGGACTCTGCTGCATTATTTAAGGACTTTGTTGCATTATTTAAGGACTCTGCTGCATTATTTAAGGACTTTGCTGCATTATTTAAGGACTCTGCTGTATTATTAAGGACGTTGCTGCATTAATTAAGGACTCTGCTGCATTATTTAAGGAATTTGCTGCAGTATTTAAGGACTCTGCTGCATTATTTAAGGACTTTGATGCATTATTTAAGGACGCTGCTGCAGAATTTAAGGAGTCTGCTCCATTATTTAAGGACTTTGTTGCATTATTTAAGGACTGTGCTGCATTGTTTAAGGACTCTGCTGCATTATTTAAGAACTTTGTTGCATTATTTAAGGACTCTGCTGCATTATTTAAGGATGCTGCAGCAGTATTTAAGGACTCTGCTGCATTATTTAAGGACTTTGCTGCATTATTTAAGGACTCTGCTGCATTATTTAATGTCTTTGATGCATTATTTAAGGACTCTTCTGCATTATTTAAGGACTTTGCTGCATTATTTAAGGACGCTGCTGCGGTATTTAAGGCCTCTGCTGCATTATTTAAGGACTTTGCTGCATTATTTAAGGACTCTGCTGCATTATTAAGGACGTTGCTGCATTATTTAAGGACTTTATTGCATTATTTAAGGATTCTGCTGCATTATTTAAGGAATTTCCTGCATTATTTAAGGACTTTGATGCATTATTTAAGAACTCTGCTGCAGTATTTAAGGACTCTGCTGCATTATTTAAGGATGCTGCTGCAGAATTTAAGGAATCTGCTGCATTATTTAAGTACTTTGTTGCATTATTTAAGGACTTTGCTGCATTATTTAAGGACTCTGCTGCGGTATTTTCGGACTCTGCTGCATTATTTAAGGACTTTGATGCATTATTTAAGGACGCTGCTGCATTATTTAAGGACTCTGCTGCGGTATTTTAGGACTCTGCTGCATTATATAAGGACTCTGCTGCATTATTTAAGGACTTTGCTGCATTATTTAAGGTCTCTTCTGCAGTATTTAAGGACTCTGCTGAATTATTTAAGGACTTTGTTGCATTATTTAAGGACTCTGCTGCATTATTTAAGGACTCTGCTGCTGTATTTAAGGACTCTGCTGCATTATTTAAGGACTTTGCTGCTTTATTTAAGGACTTTGTTTCATTATTTAAGGACGCTGCTGCAGTATTTAAGGACTCTGCTGCATTATTTAAGGATGTTGCTGCATTATTTAAGGACTCTGCTGCATTATTTAATGACTCTGCTGTGGTATTTAAGGACTCTGCTGCATTATTTAAGGACTTTGTTGCATTATTTAAGGACTCTGCTGCATTATTTAAGGACGATGCTGCAGTATTTAAGGCCTCTGCTGCATTATTTAAGGACTTTGCTGCATTATTTAAGGACTCTACTGCATTATTAAGGACGTTGCTGCATTATTTAAGGACTTTATTGCATTATTTAAGGATTCTGCTGCATTATTTAAGTACTCTGCTGCATTATTTAAGGAGTTTGATGCATTATTTAAGGACTCTGCTGCATTATTTAAGGACTTTGTTGCATTATTTAAGGACGCTGCTGCGGTATTTAAGGACTCTGCTGCATTATTTAAGGACTTTGCTGCATTATTTAAGGACTCAGCTGCATTATTAAGGGCATTGCTGCATTTTATTTAAGGAATTTATTGCATTATTTAAGGACTCTGTGCATTATTTAATGACTCTGCTGCGGTATTTAAGGACTCTGCTGCATCATTTAAGCACTCTGCTGCTTTATTTAAGGACTTTGCTGCATTATTTAAGGACTCTGCTGTGGTATTTTAGGACTCTGCTGCATTATTTAAGGACTTTGATGCATTATTTAAGAACTCTGCTGCAGTATTTAAGGACTCTGCTGCATTATTTAATGTCTTTGATGCATTATTTAAGGACTCTTCTGCATTATTTAAGGACTGCTGCATTATTTAAGGACGCTGCTGCGGTATTTAAGGCCTCTGCTGCTTTATTTAAGGACTTTGCTGCATTATTTAAGGACTCTGCTGCATTATTAAGGACGTTGCTGCATTATTTAAGGACTTTATTGCATTATTTATGGATTCTGCTGCATTATTTAAGGAATTTCTTGCATTATTTAATGACTTTGATGCATTATTTAAGAACTCTGCTGCACTATTTAAGGACTCTGCTGCATTATTTAAGGACTCTGCTGCATTATTTAAGGATGCTGCTGCGGTATTTAAGGCCTCTGCTGCATTATTTAAGGACTTTGCTGCATTATTTAAGGACTCTATTGCATTATTTAAGGATTCTGCTGCATTATTTAAGGAACTTGCTGCATTATTTAAGGACTCTGCTGCATTATTTAAGGACTCTGTTGCATTATTTAATGACTCTGCTGCAGTATTTAAGGACTCTGCTGCATTATTTAAGGACTTTGCTGCATTATTTAAGGACTCTGCTGCAGTATTTAAGGACTCTGCTGCATTATTTAAGGACTTTGTTGCATTATTTAAGGACTATGCTGCATTATTTAAGGACTCTGCCGCATAATTTAAGGACTTTGCTGCATTATTTAAGTACTCTGCTGCATTATTTAAGGAATTTTTTTGCATTATTTAAGGACTCTGCTGCATTATTTAAGGCCCTTGTTGCATTATATAATGACTCTGCTGCATTATTTAAGGACGCTGCTGCAGTATTTTTATGCTCTGCTGCATTATTTAAGGACTTTTCTGCATTATTTAAGGACTCTGCTGCATTATTAAGGACGTTGCTGCATTATTTAAGGAATTTATTGCATTATTTAAGGGATTTGCTGCATTATTTAAGTACTTTGCTGCATTATTTAATGAGTTTGTTGCGTTATTTAAGGACTCTGCTGCATTATTTAAGGACTTTGTTGCATTATTTAAGGACTCTGCTGCATTATTTAAGGACTTTGCTGCATTATTTAAGGACTCTGCTGTATTATTAAGGACGTTGCTGCATTAATTAAGGACTCTGCTGCATTATTTAAGGAATTTGCTGCAGTATTTAAGGACTCTGCTGCATTATTTAAGGACTTTGATGCATTATTTAAGGACGCTGCTGCAGAATTTAAGGAGTCTGCTCCATTATTTAAGGACTTTGTTGCATTATTTAAGGACTGTGCTGCATTGTTTAAGGACTCTGCTGCATTATTTAAGAACTTTGTTGCATTATTTAAGGACTCTGCTGCATTATTTAAGGATGCTGCAGCAGTATTTAAGGACTCTGCTGCATTATTTAAGGACTTTGCTGCATTATTTAAGGACTCTGCTGCATTATTTAATGTCTTTGATGCATTATTTAAGGACTCTTCTGCATTATTTAAGGACTTTGCTGCATTATTTAAGGACGCTGCTGCGGTATTTAAGGCCTCTGCTGCTTTATTTAAGGACTTTGCTGCATTATTTAAGGACTCTGCTGCATTATTAAGGACGTTGCTGCATTATTTAAGGACTTTATTGCATTATTTAAGGATTCTGCTGCATTATTTAAGGAATTTCCTGCATTATTTAAGGACTTTGATGCATTATTTAAGAACTCTGCTGCACTATTTAAGGACTCTGCTGCATTATTTAAGGACTCTGCTGCATTATTTAAGGACGCTGCTGCGGTATTTAAGGCCTCTGCTGCATTATTTAAGGACTTTGCTGCATTATTTAAGGACTCTATTGCATTATTTAAGGATTCTGCTGCATTATTTAAGGAATTTGCTGCATTATTTAAGGACTCTGCTGCATTATTTAAGGACTCTGTTGCATTATTTAATGACTCTGCTGCAGTATTTAAGGACTCTGCTGCATTATTTAAGGACTTTGCTGCATTATTTAAGGACTCTGCTGCAGTATTTAAGGACTCTGCTGCATTATTTAAGGACTTTGTTGCATTATTTAAGGACTATGCTGCATTATTTAAGGACTCTGCCGCATTATTTAAGGACTTTGCTGCATTATTTAAGTACTCTGCTGCATTATTTAAGGAATTTTTTGCATTATTTAAGGACTCTGCTGCATTATTTAAGGACCTTGTTGCATTATTTAAGGACTCTGCTGCATTATTTAAGGACGCTGCTGCAGTATTTAAGGCCTCTGCTGCATTATTTAAGGACTTTTCTGCATTATTTAAGGACTCTGCTGCATTATTAAGGACGTTGCTGCATTATTTAAGGAATTTATTGCATTATTTAAGGGATTTGCTGCATTATTTAAGTACTTTGCTGCATTATTTAATGAGTTTGTTGCGTTATTTAAGGACTCTGCTGCATTATTTAAGGACTTTGTTGCATTATTTAAGGACTCTGCTGCATTATTTAAGGACTTTGCTGCATTATTTAAGGACTCTGCTGTATTATTAAGGACGTTGCTGCATTAATTAAGGACTCTGCTGCATTATTTAAGGAATTTGCTGCAGTATTTAAGGACTCTGCTGCATTATTTAAGGACTTTGATGCATTATTTAAGGACGCTGCTGCAGAATTTAAGGAGTCTGCTCCATTATTTAAGGACTTTGTTGCATTATTTAAGGACTGTGCTGCATTGTTTAAGGACTCTGCTGCATTATTTAAGAACTTTGTTGCATTATTTAAGGATGCTGCAGCAGTATTTAAGGACTCTGCTGCATTATTTAAGGACTTTGCTGCATTATTTAAGGACTCTGCTGCATTATTTAATGTCTTTGATGCATTATTTAAGGACTCTTCTGCATTATTTAAGGACTTTGCTGCATTATTTAAGGACGCTGCTGCGGTATTTAAGGCCTCTGCTGCATTATTTAAGGACTTTGCTGCATTATTTAAGGACTCTGCTGCATTATTAAGGACGTTGCTGCATTATTTAAGGACTTTATTGCATTATTTAAGGATTCTGCTGCATTATTTAAGGAATTTCCTGCATTATTTAAGGACTTTGATGCATTATTTAAGAACTCTGCTGCAGTATTTAAGGACTCTGCTGCATTATTTAAGGATGCTGCTGCAGAATTTAAGGAATCTGCTGCATTATTTAAGTACTTTGTTGCATTATTTAAGGACTTTGCTGCATTATTTAAGGACTCTGCTGCGGTATTTTCGGACTCTGCTGCATTATTTAAGGACTTTGATGCATTATTTAAGGACGCTGCTGCATTATTTAAGGACTCTGCTGCGGTATTTTAGGACTCTGCTGCATTATATAAGGACTCTGCTGCATTATTTAAGGACTTTGCTGCATTATTTAAGGTCTCTTCTGCAGTATTTAAGGACTCTGCTGCATTATTTAAGGACTTTGTTGCATTATTTAAGGACTCTGCTGCATTATTTAAGGACTCTGCTGCTGTATTTAAGGACTCTGCTGCATTATTTAAGGACTTTGCTGCTTTATTTAAGGACTTTGTTTCATTATTTAAGGACGCTGCTGCAGTATTTAAGGACTCTGCTGCATTATTTAAGGATGTTGCTGCATTATTTAAGGACTCTGCTGCATTATTTAATGACTCTGCTGTGGTATTTAAGGACTCTGCTGCATTATTTAAGGACTTTGTTGCATTATTTAAGGACTCTGCTGCATTATTTAAGGACGATGCTGCAGTATTTAAGGCCTCTGCTGCATTATTTAAGGACTTTGCTGCATTATTTAAGGACTCTACTGCATTACTAAGGACGTTGCTGCATTATTTAAGGACTTTATTGCATTATTTAAGGATTCTGCTGCATTATTTAAGTACTCTGCTGCATTATTTAAGGAGTTTGATGCATTATTTAAGGACTCTGCTGCATTATTTAAGGACTTTGTTGCATTATTTAAGGACGCTGCTGCGGTATTTAAGGACTCTGCTGCATTATTTAAGGATGCTGCTGCAGAATTTAAGGAATCTGCTGCATTATTTAAGTACTTTGTTGCATTATTTAAGGACTTTGCTGCATTATTTAAGGACTCTGCTGCGGTATTTTCGGACTCTGCTGCATTATTTAAGGACTTTGATGCATTATTTAAGGACGCTGCTGCATTATTTAAGGACTCTGCTGCGGTATTTTAGGACTCTGCTGCATTATATAAGGACTCTGCTGCATTATTTAAGGACTTTGCTGCATTATTTAAGGTCTCTTCTGCAGTATTTAAGGACTCTGCTGCATTATTTAAGGACTTTGTTGCATTATTTAAGGACTCTGCTGCATTATTTAAGGACTCTGCTGCTGTATTTAAGGACTCTGCTGCATTATTTAAGGACTTTGCTGCTTTATTTAAGGACTTTGTTTCATTATTTAAGGACGCTGCTGCAGTATTTAAGGACTCTGCTGCATTATTTAAGGATGTTGCTGCATTATTTAAGGACTCTGCTGCATTATTTAATGACTCTGCTGTGGTATTTAAGGACTCTGCTGCATTATTTAAGGACTTTGTTGCATTATTTAAGGACTCTGCTGCATTATTTAAGGACGATGCTGCAGTATTTAAGGCCTCTGCTGCATTATTTAAGGACTTTGCTGCATTATTTAAGGACTCTACTGCATTATTAAGGACGTTGCTGCATTATTTAAGGACTTTATTGCATTATTTAAGGATTCTGCTGCATTATTTAAGTACTCTGCTGCATTATTTAAGGAGTTTGATGCATTATTTAAGGACTCTGCTGCATTATTTAAGGACTTTGTTGCATTATTTAAGGACGCTGCTGCGGTATTTAAGGACTCTGCTGCATTATTTAAGGACGCTGCTGCGGTATTTAAGGCCTCTGCTGCATTATTTAAGGACTTTGCTGCATTATTTAAGGACTCTATTGCATTATTTAAGGATTCTGCTGCATTATTTAAGGACTTTGTTGCATTATTTAATGACTCTGCTGCAGTATTTAAGGACTCTGCTGCATTATTTAAGGACTTACTTGCATTATTTAATGACTCTGCTGCGGTATTTAAGTACTCTGCTGCATTATTTAAGGATGCTGCTGCAGAATTTAAGGAATCTGCTGCATTATTTAAGTACTTTGTTGCATTATTTAAGGACTTTGCTGCATTATTTAAGGACTCTGCTGCGGTAATTTCGGACTCTGCTGCATTATTTAAGGACTTTGATGCATTATTTAAGGACGCTGCTGCATTATTTAAGGACTCTGCTGCGGTATTTTAGGACTCTGCTGCATTATATAAGGACTCTGCTGCATTATTTAAGGACTTTGCTGCATTATTTAAGGTCTCTTCTGCAGTATTTAAGGACTCTGCTGCATTATTTAAGGACTTTGTTGCATTATTTAAGGACTCTGCTGCATTATTTAAGGACTCTGCTGCTGTATTTAAGGACTCTGCTGCATTATTTAAGGACTTTGCTGCTTTATTTAAGGACTTTGTTTCATTATTTAAGGACGCTGCTGCAGTATTTAAGGACTCTGCTGCATTATTTAAGGATGTTGCTGCATTATTTAAGGACTCTGCTGCATTATTTAATGACTCTGCTGTGGTATTTAAGGACTCTGCTGCATTATTTAAGGACTTTGTTGCATTATTTAAGGACTCTGCTGCATTATTTAAGGACGCGGCTGCAGTATTTAAGGCCTCTGCTGCATTATTTAAGGACTTTGCTGCATTATTTAAGGACTCTACTGCATTATTAAGGACGTTGCTGCATTATTTAAGGACTTTATTGCATTATTTAAGGATTCTGCTGCATTATTTAAGTACTCTGCTGCATTATTTAAGGAGTTTGATGCATTATTTAAGGACTCTGCTGCATTATTTAAGGACTTTGTTGCATTATTTAAGGACGCTGCTGCGGTATTTAAGGACTCTGCTGCATTATTTAAGGACTTTGCTGCATTATTTAAGGACTCGGCTGCATTATTAAGGGCATTGCTGCATTTTATTTAAGGAATTTATTGCATTATTTAAGGACTCTGTGCATTATTTAAGGAATTTGCTGCATTATTTAAGGACTCTGCTGCATTATTTAATGACTCTGCTGCGGTATTTAAGGACTTTGCTGCATCATTTAAGCACTCTGCTGCTTTATTTAAGGACTTTGCTGCATTATTTAAGGACTCTGCTGTGGTATTTTAGGACTCTGCTGCATTATTTAAGGACATTGATGCATTATTTAAGAACTCTGCTGCAGTTTTTAAGGACTCTGCTGCATTATTTAATGTCGTTGATGCATTATTTAAGGACTCTTCTGCATTATTTAAGGACTGCTGCATTATTTAAGGACGCTGCTGCGGTATTTAAGGCCTCTGCTGCTTTATTTAAGGACTTTGCTGCATTATTTAAGGACTCTGCTGCATTATTAAGGACGTTGCTGCATTATTTAAGGACTTTATTGCATTATTTAAGGATTCTGCTGCATTATTTAAGGAATTTCCTGCATTATTTAAGGACTTTGATGCATTATTTAAGAACTCTGCTGCAGTATTTAAGGACTCTGCTGCATTATTTAAGGACTCTGCTGCATTATTTAAGGACGCTGCTGCGGTATTTAAGGCCTCTGCTGCATTATTTAAGGACTTTGCTGCATTATTTAAGGACTCTATTGCATTATTTAAGGATTCTGCTGCATTATTTAAGGACTTTGTTGCATTATTTAATGACTCTGCTGCAGTATTTAAGGACTCTGCTGCATTATTTAAGGACTTACTTGCATTATTTAATGACTCTGCTGCGGTATTTAAGTACTCTGCTGCATTATTTAAGGATGTTGCTGCAGAATTTAAGGAATCTGCTGCATTATTTAAGTACTTTGTTGCATTATTTAAGGACTTTGCTGCATTATTTAAGGACTCTGCTGCGGTATTTTCGGACTCTGCTGCATTATTTAAGGACTTTGATGCATTATTTAAGGACGCTGCTGCATTATTTAAGGACTCTGCTGCGGTATTTTAGGACTCTGCTGCATTATATAAGGACTCTGCTGCATTATTTAAGGACTTTGCTGCATTATTTAAGGACTCTGCTGTGGTATTTTAGGACTCTGCTGCATTATTTAAGGACTTTGATGCATTATTTAAGAACTCTGCTGCAGTATTTAAGGACTCTGCTGCATTATTTAATGTCTTTGATGCATTATTTAAGGACTCTTCTGCATTATTTAAGGACTGCTGCATTATTTAAGGACGCTGCTGCGGTATTTAAGGCCTCTGCTGCTTTATTTAAGGACTTTGCTGCATTATTTAAGGACTCTGCTGCATTATTAAGGACGTTGCTGCATTATTTAAGGACTTTATTGCATTATTTATGGATTCTGCTGCATTATTTAAGGAATTTCTTGCATTATTTAATGACTTTGATGCATTATTTAAGAACTCTGCTGCACTATTTAAGGACTCTGCTGCATTATTTAAGGACTCTGCTGCATTATTTAAGGATGCTGCTGCGGTATTTAAGGCCTCTGCTGCATTATTTAAGGACTTTGCTGCATTATTTAAGGACTCTATTGCATTATTTAAGGATTCTGCTGCATTATTTAAGGAACTTGCTGCATTATTTAAGGACTCTGCTGCATTATTTAAGGACTCTGTTGCATTATTTAATGACTCTGCTGCAGTATTTAAGGACTCTGCTGCATTATTTAAGGACTTTGCTGCATTATTTAAGGACTCTGCTGCAGTATTTAAGGACTCTGCTGCATTATTTAAGGACTTTGTTGCATTATTTAAGGACTATGCTGCATTATTTAAGGACTCTGCCGCATAATTTAAGGACTTTGCTGCATTATTTAAGTACTCTGCTGCATTATTTAAGGAATTTTTTTGCATTATTTAAGGACTCTGCTGCATTATTTAAGGCCCTTGTTGCATTATATAATGACTCTGCTGCATTATTTAAGGACGCTGCTGCAGTATTTTTATGCTCTGCTGCATTATTTAAGGACTTTTCTGCATTATTTAAGGACTCTGCTGCATTATTAAGGACGTTGCTGCATTATTTAAGGAATTTATTGCATTATTTAAGGGATTTGCTGCATTATTTAAGTACTTTGCTGCATTATTTAATGAGTTTGTTGCGTTATTTAAGGACTCTGCTGCATTATTTAAGGACTTTGTTGCATTATTTAAGGACTCTGCTGCATTATTTAAGGACTTTGCTGCATTATTTAAGGACTCTGCTGTATTATTAAGGACGTTGCTGCATTAATTAAGGACTCTGCTGCATTATTTAAGGAATTTGCTGCAGTATTTAAGGACTCTGCTGCATTATTTAAGGACTTTGATGCATTATTTAAGGACGCTGCTGCAGAATTTAAGGAGTCTGCTCCATTATTTAAGGACTTTGTTGCATTATTTAAGGACTGTGCTGCATTGTTTAAGGACTCTGCTGCATTATTTAAGAACTTTGTTGCATTATTTAAGGACTCTGCTGCATTATTTAAGGATGCTGCAGCAGTATTTAAGGACTCTGCTGCATTATTTAAGGACTTTGCTGCATTATTTAAGGACTCTGCTGCATTATTTAATGTCTTTGATGCATTATTTAAGGACTCTTCTGCATTATTTAAGGACTTTGCTGCATTATTTAAGGACGCTGCTGCGGTATTTAAGGCCTCTGCTGCTTTATTTAAGGACTTTGCTGCATTATTTAAGGACTCTGCTGCATTATTAAGGACGTTGCTGCATTATTTAAGGACTTTATTGCATTATTTAAGGATTCTGCTGCATTATTTAAGGAATTTCCTGCATTATTTAAGGACTTTGATGCATTATTTAAGAACTCTGCTGCACTATTTAAGGACTCTGCTGCATTATTTAAGGACTCTGCTGCATTATTTAAGGACGCTGCTGCGGTATTTAAGGCCTCTGCTGCATTATTTAAGGACTTTGCTGCATTATTTAAGGACTCTATTGCATTATTTAAGGATTCTGCTGCATTTTTTAAGGAATTTGCTGCATTATTTAAGGACTCTGCTGCATTATTTAAGGACTCTGTTGCATTATTTAATGACTCTGCTGCAGTATTTAAGGACTCTGCTGCATTATTTAAGGACTTTGCTGCATTATTTAAGGACTCTGCTGCAGTATTTAAGGACTCTGCTGCATTATTTAAGGACTTTGTTGCATTATTTAAGGACTATGCTGCATTATTTAAGGACTCTGCCGCATTATTTAAGGACTTTGCTGCATTATTTAAGTACTCTGCTGCATTATTTAAGGAATTTTTTGCATTATTTAAGGACTCTGCTGCATTATTTAAGGACCTTGTTGCATTATTTAAGGACTCTGCTGCATTATTTAAGGACGCTGCTGCAGTATTTAAGGCCTCTGCTGCATTATTTAAGGACTTTTCTGCATTATTTAAGGACTCTGCTGCATTATTAAGGACGTTGCTGCATTATTTAAGGAATTTATTGCATTATTTAAGGGATTTGCTGCATTATTTAAGTACTTTGCTGCATTATTTAATGAGTTTGTTGCGTTATTTAAGGACTCTGCTGCATTATTTAAGGACTTTGTTGCATTATTTAAGGACTCTGCTGCATTATTTAAGGACTTTGCTGCATTATTTAAGGACTCTGCTGTATTATTAAGGACGTTGCTGCATTAATTAAGGACTCTGCTGCATTATTTAAGGAATTTGCTGCAGTATTTAAGGACTCTGCTGCATTATTTAAGGACTTTGATGCATTATTTAAGGACGCTGCTGCAGAATTTAAGGAGTCTGCTCCATTATTTAAGGACTTTGTTGCATTATTTAAGGACTGTGCTGCATTGTTTAAGGACTCTGCTGCATTATTTAAGAACTTTGTTGCATTATTTAAGGATGCTGCAGCAGTATTTAAGGACTCTGCTGCATTATTTAAGGACTTTGCTGCATTATTTAAGGACTCTGCTGCATTATTTAATGTCTTTGATGCATTATTTAAGGACTCTTCTGCATTATTTAAGGACTTTGCTGCATTATTTAAGGACGCTGCTGCGGTATTTAAGGCCTCTGCTGCATTATTTAAGGACTTTGCTGCATTATTTAAGGACTCTGCTGCATTATTAAGGACGTTGCTGCATTATTTAAGGACTTTATTGCATTATTTAAGGATTCTGCTGCATTATTTAAGGAATTTCCTGCATTATTTAAGGACTTTGATGCATTATTTAAGAACTCTGCTGCAGTATTTAAGGACTCTGCTGCATTATTTAAGGATGCTGCTGCAGAATTTAAGGAATCTGCTGCATTATTTAAGTACTTTGTTGCATTATTTAAGGACTTTGCTGCATTATTTAAGGACTCTGCTGCGGTATTTTCGGACTCTGCTGCATTATTTAAGGACTTTGATGCATTATTTAAGGACGCTGCTGCATTATTTAAGGACTCTGCTGCGGTATTTTAGGACTCTGCTGCATTATATAAGGACTCTGCTGCATTATTTAAGGACTTTGCTGCATTATTTAAGGTCTCTTCTGCAGTATTTAAGGACTCTGCTGCATTATTTAAGGACTTTGTTGCATTATTTAAGGACTCTGCTGCATTATTTAAGGACTCTGCTGCTGTATTTAAGGACTCTGCTGCATTATTTAAGGACTTTGCTGCTTTATTTAAGGACTTTGTTTCATTATTTAAGGACGCTGCTGCAGTATTTAAGGACTCTGCTGCATTATTTAAGGATGTTGCTGCATTATTTAAGGACTCTGCTGCATTATTTAATGACTCTGCTGTGGTATTTAAGGACTCTGCTGCATTATTTAAGGACTTTGTTGCATTATTTAAGGACTCTGCTGCATTATTTAAGGACGATGCTGCAGTATTTAAGGCCTCTGCTGCATTATTTAAGGACTTTGCTGCATTATTTAAGGACTCTACTGCATTACTAAGGACGTTGCTGCATTATTTAAGGACTTTATTGCATTATTTAAGGATTCTGCTGCATTATTTAAGTACTCTGCTGCATTATTTAAGGAGTTTGATGCATTATTTAAGGACTCTGCTGCATTATTTAAGGACTTTGTTGCATTATTTAAGGACGCTGCTGCGGTATTTAAGGACTCTGCTGCATTATTTAAGGATGCTGCTGCAGAATTTAAGGAATCTGCTGCATTATTTAAGTACTTTGTTGCATTATTTAAGGACTTTGCTGCATTATTTAAGGACTCTGCTGCGGTATTTTCGGACTCTGCTGCATTATTTAAGGACTTTGATGCATTATTTAAGGACGCTGCTGCATTATTTAAGGACTCTGCTGCGGTATTTTAGGACTCTGCTGCATTATATAAGGACTCTGCTGCATTATTTAAGGACTTTGCTGCATTATTTAAGGTCTCTTCTGCAGTATTTAAGGACTCTGCTGCATTATTTAAGGACTTTGTTGCATTATTTAAGGACTCTGCTGCATTATTTAAGGACTCTGCTGCTGTATTTAAGGACTCTGCTGCATTATTTAAGGACTTTGCTGCTTTATTTAAGGACTTTGTTTCATTATTTAAGGACGCTGCTGCAGTATTTAAGGACTCTGCTGCATTATTTAAGGATGTTGCTGCATTATTTAAGGACTCTGCTGCATTATTTAATGACTCTGCTGTGGTATTTAAGGACTCTGCTGCATTATTTAAGGACTTTGTTGCATTATTTAAGGACTCTGCTGCATTATTTAAGGACGATGCTGCAGTATTTAAGGCCTCTGCTGCATTATTTAAGGACTTTGCTGCATTATTTAAGGACTCTACTGCATTATTAAGGACGTTGCTGCATTATTTAAGGACTTTATTGCATTATTTAAGGATTCTGCTGCATTATTTAAGTACTCTGCTGCATTATTTAAGGAGTTTGATGCATTATTTAAGGACTCTGCTGCATTATTTAAGGACTTTGTTGCATTATTTAAGGACGCTGCTGCGGTATTTAAGGACTCTGCTGCATTATTTAAGGACGCTGCTGCGGTATTTAAGGCCTCTGCTGCATTATTTAAGGACTTTGCTGCATTATTTAAGGACTCTATTGCATTATTTAAGGATTCTGCTGCATTATTTAAGGACTTTGTTGCATTATTTAATGACTCTGCTGCAGTATTTAAGGACTCTGCTGCATTATTTAAGGACTTACTTGCATTATTTAATGACTCTGCTGCGGTATTTAAGTACTCTGCTGCATTATTTAAGGATGCTGCTGCAGAATTTAAGGAATCTGCTGCATTATTTAAGTACTTTGTTGCATTATTTAAGGACTTTGCTGCATTATTTAAGGACTCTGCTGCGGTAATTTCGGACTCTGCTGCATTATTTAAGGACTTTGATGCATTATTTAAGGACGCTGCTGCATTATTTAAGGACTCTGCTGCGGTATTTTAGGACTCTGCTGCATTATATAAGGACTCTGCTGCATTATTTAAGGACTTTGCTGCATTATTTAAGGTCTCTTCTGCAGTATTTAAGGACTCTGCTGCATTATTTAAGGACTTTGTTGCATTATTTAAGGACTCTGCTGCATTATTTAAGGACTCTGCTGCTGTATTTAAGGACTCTGCTGCATTATTTAAGGACTTTGCTGCTTTATTTAAGGACTTTGTTTCATTATTTAAGGACGCTGCTGCAGTATTTAAGGACTCTGCTGCATTATTTAAGGATGTTGCTGCATTATTTAAGGACTCTGCTGCATTATTTAATGACTCTGCTGTGGTATTTAAGGACTCTGCTGCATTATTTAAGGACTTTGTTGCATTATTTAAGGACTCTGCTGCATTATTTAAGGACGCGGCTGCAGTATTTAAGGCCTCTGCTGCATTATTTAAGGACTTTGCTGCATTATTTAAGGACTCTACTGCATTATTAAGGACGTTGCTGCATTATTTAAGGACTTTATTGCATTATTTAAGGATTCTGCTGCATTATTTAAGTACTCTGCTGCATTATTTAAGGAGTTTGATGCATTATTTAAGGACTCTGCTGCATTATTTAAGGACTTTGTTGCATTATTTAAGGACGCTGCTGCGGTATTTAAGGACTCTGCTGCATTATTTAAGGACTTTGCTGCATTATTTAAGGACTCGGCTGCATTATTAAGGGCATTGCTGCATTTTATTTAAGGAATTTATTGCATTATTTAAGGACTCTGTGCATTATTTAAGGAATTTGCTGCATTATTTAAGGACTCTGCTGCATTATTTAATGACTCTGCTGCGGTATTTAAGGACTTTGCTGCATCATTTAAGCACTCTGCTGCTTTATTTAAGGACTTTGCTGCATTATTTAAGGACTCTGCTGTGGTATTTTAGGACTCTGCTGCATTATTTAAGGACATTGATGCATTATTTAAGAACTCTGCTGCAGTTTTTAAGGACTCTGCTGCATTATTTAATGTCGTTGATGCATTATTTAAGGACTCTTCTGCATTATTTAAGGACTGCTGCATTATTTAAGGACGCTGCTGCGGTATTTAAGGCCTCTGCTGCTTTATTTAAGGACTTTGCTGCATTATTTAAGGACTCTGCTGCATTATTAAGGACGTTGCTGCATTATTTAAGGACTTTATTGCATTATTTAAGGATTCTGCTGCATTATTTAAGGAATTTCCTGCATTATTTAAGGACTTTGATGCATTATTTAAGAACTCTGCTGCAGTATTTAAGGACTCTGCTGCATTATTTAAGGACTCTGCTGCATTATTTAAGGACGCTGCTGCGGTATTTAAGGCCTCTGCTGCATTATTTAAGGACTTTGCTGCATTATTTAAGGACTCTATTGCATTATTTAAGGATTCTGCTGCATTATTTAAGGACTTTGTTGCATTATTTAATGACTCTGCTGCAGTATTTAAGGACTCTGCTGCATTATTTAAGGACTTACTTGCATTATTTAATGACTCTGCTGCGGTATTTAAGTACTCTGCTGCATTATTTAAGGATGTTGCTGCAGAATTTAAGGAATCTGCTGCATTATTTAAGTACTTTGTTGCATTATTTAAGGACTTTGCTGCATTATTTAAGGACTCTGCTGCGGTATTTTCGGACTCTGCTGCATTATTTAAGGACTTTGATGCATTATTTAAGGACGCTGCTGCATTATTTAAGGACTCTGCTGCGGTATTTTAGGACTCTGCTGCATTATATAAGGACTCTGCTGCATTATTTAAGGACTTTGCTGCATTATTTAAGGTCTCTTCTGCAGTATTTAAGGACTCTGCTGCATTATTTAAGGACCTTGTTGCATTATTTAAGGACTCTGCTGCATTATTTAAGGACTCTGCTGCTGTATTTAAGGACTCTGCTGCATTATTTAAGGACTTTGCTGCTTTATTTAAGGACTTTGTTTCATTATTTAAGGACGCTGCTGCAGTATTTAAGGACTCTGCTGCATTATTTAAGGATGTTGCTGCATTATTTAAGGACTCTGCTGCATTATTTAATGACTCTGCTGTGGTATTTAAGGACTCTGCTGCATTATTTAAGGACTTTGTTGCATTATTTAAGGACTCTGCTGCATTATTTAAGGACGCTGCTGCAGTATTTAAGGCCTCTGCTGCATTATTTAAGGACTTTGCTGCATTATTTAAGGACTCTACTGCATTATTAAGGACGTTGCTGCATTATTTAAGGACTTTATTGCATTATTTAAGGATGCTGCTGCATTATTTAAGTACTCTGCTGCATTATTTAAGGAGTTTGATGCATTATTTAAGGACTCTGCTGCATTATTTAAGGACTTTGTTGCATTATTTAAGGATGCTGCTGCGGTATTTAAGGACTCTGCTGCATTATTTAAGGACTTTGCTGCATTATTTAAGGACTCGGCTGCATTATTAAGGGCATTGCTGCATTTTATTTAAGGAATTTATTGCATTATTTAAGGACTCTGTGCATTATTTAAGGAATTTGCTGCATTATTTAAGGACTCTGCTGCATTATTTAATGACTCTGCTGCGGTATTTAAGGACTCTGCTGCATCATTTAAGCACTCTGCTGCTTTATTTAAGGACTTTGATGCATTATTTAAGGACTCTGCTGTGGTATTTTAGGACTCTGCTGCATTATTTAAGGACTTTGATGCATTATTTAAGAACTCTGCTGCAGTATTTAAGGACTCTGCTGCATTATTTAATGTCTTTGATGCATTATTTAAGGACTCTTCTGCATTATTTAAGGACTGCTGCATTATTTAAGGACGCTGCTGCGGTATTTAAGGCCTCTGCTGCTTTATTTAAGGACTTTGCTGCATTATTTAAGGACTCTGCTGCATTATTAAGGACGTTGCTGCATTATTTAAGGACTTTATTGCATTATTTAAGGATCCTGCTGCATTATTTAAGGAATTTCCTGCATTATTTAAGGACTTTGATGCATTATTTAAGAACTCTGCTGCACTATTTAAGGACTCTGCTGCATTATTTAAGGACTCTGCTGCATTATTTAAGGACGCTGCTGCGGTATTTAAGGCCTCTGCTGCATTATTTAAGGACTTTGCTGCATTATTTAAGGACTCTATTGCATTATTTAAGGATTCTGCTGCATTATTTAAGGAATTTGCTGCATTATTTAAGGACTCTGCTGCATTATTTAAGGACTCTGTTGCATTATTTAATGACTCTGCTGCAGTATTTAAGGACTCTGCTGCATTATTTAAGGACTTTGCTGCATTATTTAAGGACTCTGCTGCAGTATTTAAGGACTCTGCTGCATTATTTAAGGACTTTGTTGCATTATTTAAGGACTATGCTGCATTATTTAAGGACTCTGCCGCATTATTTAAGGACTTTGCTGCATTATTTAAGTACTCTGCTGCATTATTTAAGGAATTTTTTGCATTATTTAAGGACTCTGCTGCATTATTTAAGGACCTTGTTGCATTATTTAAGGACTCTGCTGCATTATTTAAGGACGCTGCTGCAGTATTTAAGGCCTCTGCTGCATTATTTAAGGACTTTTCTGCATTATTTAAGGACTCTGCTGCATTATTAAGGACGTTGCTGCATTATTTAAGGAATTTATTGCATTATTTAAGGGATTTGCTGCATTATTTAAGTACTTTGCTGCATTATTTAATGAGTTTGTTGCGTTATTTAAGGACTCTGCTGCATTATTTAAGGACTTTGTTGCATTATTTAAGGACTCTGCTGCATTATTTAAGGACTTTGCTGCATTATTTAAGGACTCTGCTGTATTATTAAGGACGTTGCTGCATTAATTAAGGACTCTGCTGCATTATTTAAGGAATTTGCTGCAGTATTTAAGGACTCTGCTGCATTATTTAAGGACTTTGATGCATTATTTAAGGACGCTGCTGCAGAATTTAAGGAGTCTGCTCCATTATTTAAGGACTTTGTTGCATTATTTAAGGACTGTGCTGCATTGTTTAAGGACTCTGCTGCATTATTTAAGAACTTTGTTGCATTATTTAAGGACTCTGCTGCATTATTTAAGGATGCTGCAGCAGTATTTAAGGACTCTGCTGCATTATTTAAGGACTTTGCTGCATTATTTAAGGACTCTGCTGCATTATTTAATGTCTTTGATGCATTATTTAAGGACTCTTCTGCATTATTTAAGGACTTTGCTGCATTATTTAAGGACGCTGCTGCGGTATTTAAGGCCTCTGCTGCATTATTTAAGGACTTTGCTGCATTATTTAAGGACTCTGCTGCATTATTAAGGACGTTGCTGCATTATTTAAGGACTTTATTGCATTATTTAAGGATTCTGCTGCATTATTTAAGGAATTTCCTGCATTATTTAAGGACTTTGATGCATTATTTAAGAACTCTGCTGCAGTATTTAAGGACTCTGCTGCATTATTTAAGGATGCTGCTGCAGAATTTAAGGAATCTGCTGCATTATTTAAGTACTTTGTTGCATTATTTAAGGACTTTGCTGCATTATTTAAGGACTCTGCTGCGGTATTTTCGGACTCTGCTGCATTATTTAAGGACTTTGATGCATTATTTAAGGACGCTGCTGCATTATTTAAGGACTCTGCTGCGGTATTTTAGGACTCTGCTGCATTATATAAGGACTCTGCTGCATTATTTAAGGACTTTGCTGCATTATTTAAGGTCTCTTCTGCAGTATTTAAGGACTCTGCTGCATTATTTAAGGACTTTGTTGCATTATTTAAGGACTCTGCTGCATTATTTAAGGACTCTGCTGCTGTATTTAAGGACTCTGCTGCATTATTTAAGGACTTTGCTGCTTTATTTAAGGACTTTGTTTCATTATTTAAGGACGCTGCTGCAGTATTTAAGGACTCTGCTGCATTATTTAAGGATGTTGCTGCATTATTTAAGGACTCTGCTGCATTATTTAATGACTCTGCTGTGGTATTTAAGGACTCTGCTGCATTATTTAAGGACTTTGTTGCATTATTTAAGGACTCTGCTGCATTATTTAAGGACGATGCTGCAGTATTTAAGGCCTCTGCTGCATTATTTAAGGACTTTGCTGCATTATTTAAGGACTCTACTGCATTATTAAGGACGTTGCTGCATTATTTAAGGACTTTATTGCATTATTTAAGGATTCTGCTGCATTATTTAAGTACTCTGCTGCATTATTTAAGGAGTTTGATGCATTATTTAAGGACTCTGCTGCATTATTTAAGGACTTTGTTGCATTATTTAAGGACGCTGCTGCGGTATTTAAGGACTCTGCTGCATTATTTAAGGACTTTGCTGCATTATTTAAGGACTCAGCTGCATTATTAAGGGCATTGCTGCATTTTATTTAAGGAATTTATTGCATTATTTAAGGACTCTGTGCATTATTTAATGACTCTGCTGCGGTATTTAAGGACTCTGCTGCATCATTTAAGCACTCTGCTGCTTTATTTAAGGACTTTGCTGCATTATTTAAGGACTCTGCTGTGGTATTTTAGGACTCTGCTGCATTATTTAAGGACTTTGATGCATTATTTAAGAACTCTGCTGCAGTATTTAAGGACTCTGCTGCATTATTTAATGTCTTTGATGCATTATTTAAGGACTCTTCTGCATTATTTAAGGACTGCTGCATTATTTAAGGACGCTGCTGCGGTATTTAAGGCCTCTGCTGCTTTATTTAAGGACTTTGCTGCATTATTTAAGGACTCTGCTGCATTATTAAGGACGTTGCTGCATTATTTAAGGACTTTATTGCATTATTTATGGATTCTGCTGCATTATTTAAGGAATTTCTTGCATTATTTAATGACTTTGATGCATTATTTAAGAACTCTGCTGCACTATTTAAGGACTCTGCTGCATTATTTAAGGACTCTGCTGCATTATTTAAGGATGCTGCTGCGGTATTTAAGGCCTCTGCTGCATTATTTAAGGACTTTGCTGCATTATTTAAGGACTCTATTGCATTATTTAAGGATTCTGCTGCATTATTTAAGGAATTTGCTGCATTATTTAAGGACTCTGCTGCATTATTTAAGGACTCTGTTGCATTATTTAATGACTCTGCTGCAGTATTTAAGGACTCTGCTGCATTATTTAAGGACTTTGCTGCATTATTTAAGGACTCTGCTGCAGTATTTAAGGACTCTGCTGCATTATTTAAGGACTTTGTTGCATTATTTAAGGACTATGCTGCATTATTTAAGGACTCTGCCGCATAATTTAAGGACTTTGCTGCATTATTTAAGTACTCTGCTGCATTATTTAAGGAATTTTTTGCATTATTTAAGGACTCTGCTGCATTATTTAAGGCCCTTGTTTCATTATTTAATGACTCTGCTGCATTATTTAAGGACGCTGCTGCAGTATTTTTATGCTCTGCTGCATTATTTAAGGACTTTTCTGCATTATTTAAGGACTCTGCTGCATTATTAAGGACGTTGCTGCATTATTTAAGGAATTTATTGCATTATTTAAGGGATTTGCTGCATTATTTAAGTACTTTGCTGCATTATTTAATGAGTTTGTTGCGTTATTTAAGGACTCTGCTGCATTATTTAAGGACTTTGTTGCATTATTTAAGGACTCTGCTGCATTATTTAAGGACTTTGCTGCATTATTTAAGGACTCTGCTGTATTATTAAGGACGTTGCTGCATTAATTAAGGACTCTGCTGCATTATTTAAGGAATTTGCTGCAGTATTTAAGGACTCTGCTGCATTATTTAAGGACTTTGATGCATTATTTAAGGACGCTGCTGCAGAATTTAAGGAGTCTGCTCCATTATTTAAGGACTTTGTTGCATTATTTAAGGACTGTGCTGCATTGTTTAAGGACTCTGCTGCATTATTTAAGAACTTTGTTGCATTATTTAAGGACTCTGCTGCATTATTTAAGGATGCTGCAGCAGTATTTAAGGACTCTGCTGCATTATTTAAGGACTTTGCTGCATTATTTAAGGACTCTGCTGCATTATTTAATGTCTTTGATGCATTATTTAAGGACTCTTCTGCATTATTTAAGGACTTTGCTGCATTATTTAAGGACGCTGCTGCGGTATTTAAGGCCTCTGCTGCTTTATTTAAGGACTTTGCTGCATTATTTAAGGACTCTGCTGCATTATTAAGGACGTTGCTGCATTATTTAAGGACTTTATTGCATTATTTAAGGATTCTGCTGCATTATTTAAGGAATTTCCTGCATTATTTAAGGACTTTGATGCATTATTTAAGAACTCTGCTGCACTATTTAAGGACTCTGCTGCATTATTTAAGGACTCTGCTGCATTATTTAAGGACGCTGCTGCGGTATTTAAGGCCTCTGCTGCATTATTTAAGGACTTTGCTGCATTATTTAAGGACTCTATTGCATTATTTAAGGATTCTGCTGCATTATTTAAGGAATTTGCTGCATTATTTAAGGACTCTGCTGCATTATTTAAGGACTCTGTTGCATTATTTAATGACTCTGCTCCAGTATTTAAGGACTCTGCTGCATTATTTAAGGACTTTGCTGCATTATTTAAGGACTCTGCTGCAGTATTTAAGGACTCTGCTGCATTATTTAAGGACTTTGTTGCATTATTTAAGGACTATGCTGCATTATTTAAGGACTCTGCCGCATTATTTAAGGACTTTGCTGCATTATTTAAGTACTCTGCTGCATTATTTAAGGAATTTTTTGCATTATTTAAGGACTCTGCTGCATTATTTAAGGACCTTGTTGCATTATTTAAGGACTCTGCTGCATTATTTAAGGACGCTGCTGCAGTATTTAAGGCCTCTGCTGCATTATTTAAGGACTTTTCTGCATTATTTAAGGACTCTGCTGCATTATTAAGGACGTTGCTGCATTATTTAAGGAATTTATTGCATTATTTAAGGGATTTGCTGCATTATTTAAGTACTTTGCTGCATTATTTAATGAGTTTGTTGCGTTATTTAAGGACTCTGCTGCATTATTTAAGGACTTTGTTGCATTATTTAAGGACTCTGCTGCATTATTTAAGGACTTTGCTGCATTATTTAAGGACTCTGCTGTATTATTAAGGACGTTGCTGCATTAATTAAGGACTCTGCTGCATTATTTAAGGAATTTGCTGCAGTATTTAAGGACTCTGCTGCATTATTTAAGGACTTTGATGCATTATTTAAGGACGCTGCTGCAGAATTTAAGGAGTCTGCTCCATTATTTAAGGACTTTGTTGCATTATTTAAGGACTGTGCTGCATTGTTTAAGGACTCTGCTGCATTATTTAAGAACTTTGTTGCATTATTTAAGGATGCTGCAGCAGTATTTAAGGACTCTGCTGCATTATTTAAGGACTTTGCTGCATTATTTAAGGACTCTGCTGCATTATTTAATGTCTTTGATGCATTATTTAAGGACTCTTCTGCATTATTTAAGGACTTTGCTGCATTATTTAAGGACGCTGCTGCGGTATTTAAGGCCTCTGCTGCATTATTTAAGGACTTTGCTGCATTATTTAAGGACTCTGCTGCATTATTAAGGACGTTGCTGCATTATTTAAGGACTTTATTGCATTATTTAAGGATTCTGCTGCATTATTTAAGGAATTTCCTGCATTATTTAAGGACTTTGATGCATTATTTAAGAACTCTGCTGCAGTATTTAAGGACTCTGCTGCATTATTTAAGGATGCTGCTGCAGAATTTAAGGAATCTGCTGCATTATTTAAGTACTTTGTTGCATTATTTAAGGACTTTGCTGCATTATTTAAGGACTCTGCTGCGGTATTTTCGGACTCTGCTGCATTATTTAAGGACTTTGATGCATTATTTAAGGACGCTGCTGCATTATTTAAGGACTCTGCTGCGGTATTTTAGGACTCTGCTGCATTATATAAGGACTCTGCTGCATTATTTAAGGACTTTGCTGCATTATTTAAGGTCTCTTCTGCAGTATTTAAGGACTCTGCTGCATTATTTAAGGACTTTGTTGCATTATTTAAGGACTCTGCTGCATTATTTAAGGACTCTGCTGCTGTATTTAAGGACTCTGCTGCATTATTTAAGGACTTTGCTGCTTTATTTAAGGACTTTGTTTCATTATTTAAGGACGCTGCTGCAGTATTTAAGGACTCTGCTGCATTATTTAAGGATGTTGCTGCATTATTTAAGGACTCTGCTGCATTATTTAATGACTCTGCTGTGGTATTTAAGGACTCTGCTGCATTATTTAAGGACTTTGTTGCATTATTTAAGGACTCTGCTGCATTATTTAAGGACGATGCTGCAGTATTTAAGGCCTCTGCTGCATTATTTAAGGACTTTGCTGCATTATTTAAGGACTCTACTGCATTACTAAGGACGTTGCTGCATTATTTAAGGACTTTATTGCATTATTTAAGGATTCTGCTGCATTATTTAAGTACTCTGCTGCATTATTTAAGGAGTTTGATGCATTATTTAAGGACTCTGCTGCATTATTTAAGGACTTTGTTGCATTATTTAAGGACGCTGCTGCGGTATTTAAGGACTCTGCTGCATTATTTAAGGACTTTGCTGCATTATTTAAGGACTCGGCTGCATTATTAAGGGCATTGCTGCATTTTATTTAAGGAATTTATTGCATTATTTAAGGACTCTGTGCATTATTTAAGGAATTTGCTGCATTATTTAAGGACTCTGCTGCATTATTTAATGACTCTGCTGCGGTATTTAAGGACTCTGCTGCATCATTTAAGCACTCTGCTGCTTTATTTAAGGACTTTGGTGCATTATTTAAGGACTCTGCTGTGGTATTTTAGGACTCTGCTGCATTATTTAAGGACTTTGATGCATTATTTAAGAACTCTGCTGCAGTATTTAAGGACTCTGCTGCATTATTTAATGTCTTTGATGCATTATTTAAGGACTCTTCTGCATTATTTAAGGACTGCTGCATTATTTAAGGACGCTGCTGCGGTATTTAAGGCCTCTGCTGCTTTATTTAAGGACTTTGCTGCATTATTTAAGGACTCTGCTGCATTATTAAGGACGTTGCTGCATTATTTAAGGACTTTATTGCATTATTTAAGGATTCTGCTGCATTATTTAAGGAATTTCTTGCATTATTTAAGGACTTTGATGCATTATTTAAGAACTCTGCTGCACTATTTAAGGACTCTGCTGCATTATTTAACGACTCTGCTGCATTATTTAAGGACGCTGCTGCGGTATTTAAGGCCTCTGCTGCATTATTTAAGGACTTTGCTGCATTATTTAAGGACTCTATTGCATTATTTAAGGATTCTGCTGCATTATTTAAGGAATTTGCTGCATTATTTAAGGACTCTGCTGCATTATTTAAGGACTCTGTTGCATTATTTAATGACTCTGCTGCAGTATTTAAGGACTCTGCTGCATTATTTAAGGACTTTGCTGCATTATTTAAGGACTCTGCTGCAGTATTTAAGGACTCTGCTGCATTATTTAAGGACTTTGTTGCATTATTTAAGGACTATGCTGCATTATTTAAGGACTCTGCTGCATAATTTAAGGACTTTGCTGCATTATTTAAGTACTCTGCTGCATTATTTAAGGATTTTTTTGCATTATTTAAGGACTCTGCTGCATTATTTAAGGACCTTGTTGCATTATTTAATGACTCTGCTGCATTATTTAAGGACGCTGCTGCAGTATTTTTATGCTCTGCTGCATTATTTAAGGACTTTTCTGCATTATTTAAGGACTCTGCTGCATTATTAAGGACGTTGCTGCATTATTTAAGGAATTTATTGCATTATTTAAGGGATTTGCTGCATTATTTAAGTACTTTGCTGCATTATTTAATGAGTTTGTTGCGTTATTTAAGGACTCTGCTGCATTATTTAAGGACTTTGTTGCATTATTTAAGGACTCTGCTGCATTATTTAAGGACTTTGCTGCATTATTTAAGGACTCTGCTGTATTATTAAGGACGTTGCTGCATTAATTAAGGACTCTGCTGCATTATTTAAGGAATTTGCTGCAGTATTTAAGGACTCTGCTGCATTATTTAAGGACTTTGATGCATTATTTAAGGACGCTGCTGCAGAATTTAAGGAGTCTGCTCCATTATTTAAGGACTTTGTTGCATTATTTAAGGACTGTGCTGCATTGTTTAAGGACTCTGCTGCATTATTTAAGAACTTTGTTGCATTATTTAAGGACTCTGCTGCATTATTTAAGGATGCTGCAGCAGTATTTAAGGACTCTGCTGCATTATTTAAGGACTTTGCTGCATTATTTAAGGACTCTGCTGCATTATTTAATGTCTTTGATGCATTATTTAAGGACTCTTCTGCATTATTTAAGGACTTTGCTGCATTATTTAAGGACGCTGCTGCGGTATTTAAGGCCTCTGCTGCTTTATTTAAGGACTTTGCTGCATTATTTAAGGACTCTGCTGCATTATTAAGGACGTTGCTGCATTATTTAAGGACTTTATTGCATTATTTAAGGATTCTGCTGCATTATTTAAGGAATTTCCTGCATTATTTAAGGACTTTGATGCATTATTTAAGAACTCTGCTGCACTATTTAAGGACTCTGCTGCATTATTTAAGGACGCTGCTGCGGTATTTAAGGCCTCTGCTGCATTATTTAAGGACTTTGCTGCATTATTTAAGGACTCTGTTGCATTATTTAAGGATTCTGCTGCATTATTTAAGGAATTTGCTGCATTATTTAAGGACTCTGCTGCATTATTTAAGGACTCTGTTGCATTATTTAATGACTCTGCTGCAGTATTTAAGGACTCTGCTGCATTATTTAAGGACTTTGCTGCATTATTTAAGGACTCTGCTGCAGTATTTAAGGACTCTGCTGCATTATTTAAGGACTTTGTTGCATTATTTAAGGACTATGCTGCATTATTTAAGGACTCTGCCGCATTATTTAAGGACTTTGCTGCATTATTTAAGTACTCTGCTGCATTATTTAAGGAATTTTTTGCATTATTTAATGACTCTGCTGCATTATTTAAGGACCTTGTTGCATTATTTAAGGACTCTGCTGCATTATTTAAGGATGCTGCTGCAGTATTTAAGGCCTCTGCTGCATTATTTAAGGACTTTTCTGCATTATTTAAGGACTCTGCTGCATTATTAAGGACGTTGCTCCATTATTTAAGGAATTTATTGCATTATTTAAGGGATTTGCTGCATTATTTAAGTACTTTGCTGCATTATTTAATGAGTTTGTTGCGTTATTTAAGGACTCTGCTGCATTATTTAAGGACTTTGTTGCATTATTTAAGGACTTTGCTGCATTATTTAAGGACTCTGCTGTATTATTAAGGACGTTGCTGCATTAATTAAGGACTCTGCTGCATTATTTAAGGAATTTGCTGCAGTATTTAAGGACTCTGCTGCATTATTTAAGGACTTTGATGCATTATTTAAGGACGCTGCTGCAGAATTTAAGGAGTCTGCTCCATTATTTAAGGACTTTGTTGCATTATTTAAGGACTGTGCTGCATTGTTTAAGGACTCTGCTGCATTATTTAAGAACTTTGTTGCATTATTTAAGGACTCTGCTGCATTATTTAAGGATGCTGCAGCAGTATTTAAGGACTCTGCTGCATTATTTAAGGACTTTGCTGCATTATTTAAGGACTCTGCTGCATTATTTAATGTCTTTGATGCATTATTTAAGGACTCTTCTGCATTATTTAAGGACTTTGCTGCATTATTTAAGGACGCTGCTGCGGTATTTAAGGCCTCTGCTGCATTATTTAAAGACTTTGCTGCATTATTTAAGGACTCTGCTGCATTATTAAGGACGTTGCTGCATTATTTAAGGACTTTATTGCATTATTTAAGGATTCTGCTGCATTATTTAAGGAATTTCCTGCATTATTTAAGGACTTTGATGCATTATTTAAGAACTCTGCTGCAGTATTTAAGGACTCTGCTGCATTATTTAAGGATGCTGCTGCAGAATTTAAGGAATCTGCTGCATTATTTAAGTACTTTGTTGCATTATTTAAGGACTTTGCTGCATTATTTAAGGACTCTGCTGCGGTATTTTCGGACTCTGCTGCATTATTTAAGGACTTTGATGCATTATTTAAGGACGCTGCTGCATTATTTAAGGACTCTGCTGCGGTATTTTAGGACTCTGCTGCATTATATAAGGACTCTGCTGCATTATTTAAGGACTTTGCTGCATTATTTAAGGTCTCTTCTGCAGTATTTAAGGACTCTGCTGCATTATTTAAGGACTTTGTTGCATTATTTAAGGACTCTGCTGCATTATTTAAGGACTCTGTTGCATTATTTAATGACTCTGCTGCAGTATTTAAGGACTCTGCTGCATTATTTAAGGACTTTGCTGCATTATTTAAGGACTCTGCTGCAGTATTTAAGGACTCTGCTGCATTATTTAAGGACTTTGTTGCATTATTTAAGGACTATGCTGCATTATTTAAGGACTCTGCCGCATTATTTAAGGACTTTGCTGCATTATTTAAGTACTCTGCTGCATTATTTAAGGAATTTTTTGCATTATTTAAGGACTCTGCTGCATTATTTAAGGACCTTGTTGCATTATTTAAGGACTCTGCTGCATTATTTAAGGACGCTGCTGCAGTATTTAAGGCCTCTGCTGCATTATTTAAGGACTTTTCTGCATTATTTAAGGACTCTGCTGCATTATTAAGGACGTTGCTGCATTATTTAAGGAATTTATTGCATTATTTAAGGGATTTGCTGCATTATTTAAGTACTTTGCTGCATTATTTAATGAGTTTGTTGCGTTATTTAAGGACTCTGCTGCATTATTTAAGGACTTTGTTGCATTATTTAAGGACTCTGCTGCATTATTTAAGGACTTTGCTGCATTATTTAAGGACTCTGCTGTATTATTAAGGACGTTGCTGCATTAATTAAGGACTCTGCTGCATTATTTAAGGAATTTGCTGCAGTATTTAAGGACTCTGCTGCATTATTTAAGGACTTTGATGCATTATTTAAGGACGCTGCTGCAGAATTTAAGGAGTCTGCTCCATTATTTAAGGACTTTGTTGCATTATTTAAGGACTGTGCTGCATTGTTTAAGGACTCTGCTGCATTATTTAAGAACTTTGTTGCATTATTTAAGGATGCTGCAGCAGTATTTAAGGACTCTGCTGCATTATTTAAGGACTTTGCTGCATTATTTAAGGACTCTGCTGCATTATTTAATGTCTTTGATGCATTATTTAAGGACTCTTCTGCATTATTTAAGGACTTTGCTGCATTATTTAAGGACGCTGCTGCGGTATTTAAGGCCTCTGCTGCATTATTTAAGGACTTTGCTGCATTATTTAAGGACTCTGCTGCATTATTAAGGACGTTGCTGCATTATTTAAGGACTTTATTGCATTATTTAAGGATTCTGCTGCATTATTTAAGGAATTTCCTGCATTATTTAAGGACTTTGATGCATTATTTAAGAACTCTGCTGCAGTATTTAAGGACTCTGCTGCATTATTTAAGGATGCTGCTGCAGAATTTAAGGAATCTGCTGCATTATTTAAGTACTTTGTTGCATTATTTAAGGACTTTGCTGCATTATTTAAGGACTCTGCTGCGGTATTTTCGGACTCTGCTGCATTATTTAAGGACTTTGATGCATTATTTAAGGACGCTGCTGCATTATTTAAGGACTCTGCTGCGGTATTTTAGGACTCTGCTGCATTATATAAGGACTCTGCTGCATTATTTAAGGACTTTGCTGCATTATTTAAGGTCTCTTCTGCAGTATTTAAGGACTCTGCTGCATTATTTAAGGACTTTGTTGCATTATTTAAGGACTCTGCTGCATTATTTAAGGACTCTGCTGCTGTATTTAAGGACTCTGCTGCATTATTTAAGGACTTTGCTGCTTTATTTAAGGACTTTGTTTCATTATTTAAGGACGCTGCTGCAGTATTTAAGGACTCTGCTGCATTATTTAAGGATGTTGCTGCATTATTTAAGGACTCTGCTGCATTATTTAATGACTCTGCTGTGGTATTTAAGGACTCTGCTGCATTATTTAAGGACTTTGTTGCATTATTTAAGGACTCTGCTGCATTATTTAAGGACGATGCTGCAGTATTTAAGGCCTCTGCTGCATTATTTAAGGACTTTGCTGCATTATTTAAGGACTCTACTGCATTACTAAGGACGTTGCTGCATTATTTAAGGACTTTATTGCATTATTTAAGGATTCTGCTGCATTATTTAAGTACTCTGCTGCATTATTTAAGGAGTTTGATGCATTATTTAAGGACTCTGCTGCATTATTTAAGGACTTTGTTGCATTATTTAAGGACGCTGCTGCGGTATTTAAGGACTCTGCTGCATTATTTAAGGACTTTGCTGCATTATTTAAGGACTCGGCTGCATTATTAAGGGCATTGCTGCATTTTATTTAAGGAATTTATTGCATTATTTAAGGACTCTGTGCATTATTTAAGGAATTTGCTGCATTATTTAAGGACTCTGCTGCATTATTTAATGACTCTGCTGCGGTATTTAAGGACTCTGCTGCATCATTTAAGCACTCTGCTGCTTTATTTAAGGACTTTGGTGCATTATTTAAGGACTCTGCTGTGGTATTTTAGGACTCTGCTGCATTATTTAAGGACTTTGATGCATTATTTAAGAACTCTGCTGCAGTATTTAAGGACTCTGCTGCATTATTTAATGTCTTTGATGCATTATTTAAGGACTCTTCTGCATTATTTAAGGACTGCTGCATTATTTAAGGACGCTGCTGCGGTATTTAAGGCCTCTGCTGCTTTATTTAAGGACTTTGCTGCATTATTTAAGGACTCTGCTGCATTATTAAGGACGTTGCTGCATTATTTAAGGACTTTATTGCATTATTTAAGGATTCTGCTGCATTATTTAAGGAATTTCTTGCATTATTTAAGGACTTTGATGCATTATTTAAGAACTCTGCTGCACTATTTAAGGACTCTGCTGCATTATTTAACGACTCTGCTGCATTATTTAAGGACGCTGCTGCGGTATTTAAGGCCTCTGCTGCATTATTTAAGGACTTTGCTGCATTATTTAAGGACTCTATTGCATTATTTAAGGATTCTGCTGCATTATTTAAGGAATTTGCTGCATTATTTAAGGACTCTGCTGCATTATTTAAGGACTCTGTTGCATTATTTAATGACTCTGCTGCAGTATTTAAGGACTCTGCTGCATTATTTAAGGACTTTGCTGCATTATTTAAGGACTCTGCTGCAGTATTTAAGGACTCTGCTGCATTATTTAAGGACTTTGTTGCATTATTTAAGGACTATGCTGCATTATTTAAGGACTCTGCTGCATAATTTAAGGACTTTGCTGCATTATTTAAGTACTCTGCTGCATTATTTAAGGAATTTTTTGCATTATTTAAGGACTCTGCTGCATTATTTAAGGACCTTGTTGCATTATTTAATGACTCTGCTGCATTATTTAAGGACGCTGCTGCAGTATTTTTATGCTCTGCTGCATTATTTAAGGACTTTTCTGCATTATTTAAGGACTCTGCTGCATTATTAAGGACGTTGCTGCATTATTTAAGGAATTTATTGCATTATTTAAGGGATTTGCTGCATTATTTAAGTACTTTGCTGCATTATTTAATGAGTTTGTTGCGTTATTTAAGGACTCTGCTGCATTATTTAAGGACTTTGTTGCATTATTTAAGGACTCTGCTGCATTATTTAAGGACTTTGCTGCATTATTTAAGGACTCTGCTGTATTATTAAGGACGTTGCTGCATTAATTAAGGACTCTGCTGCATTATTTAAGGAATTTGCTGCAGTATTTAAGGACTCTGCTGCATTATTTAAGGACTTTGATGCATTATTTAAGGACGCTGCTGCAGAATTTAAGGAGTCTGCTCCATTATTTAAGGACTTTGTTGCATTATTTAAGGACTGTGCTGCATTGTTTAAGGACTCTGCTGCATTATTTAAGAACTTTGTTGCATTATTTAAGGACTCTGCTGCATTATTTAAGGATGCTGCAGCAGTATTTAAGGACTCTGCTGCATTATTTAAGGACTTTGCTGCATTATTTAAGGACTCTGCTGCATTATTTAATGTCTTTGATGCATTATTTAAGGACTCTTCTGCATTATTTAAGGACTTTGCTGCATTATTTAAGGACGCTGCTGCGGTATTTAAGGCCTCTGCTGCTTTATTTAAGGACTTTGCTGCATTATTTAAGGACTCTGCTGCATTATTAAGGACGTTGCTGCATTATTTAAGGACTTTATTGCATTATTTAAGGATTCTGCTGCATTATTTAAGGAATTTCCTGCATTATTTAAGGACTTTGATGCATTATTTAAGAACTCTGCTGCACTATTTAAGGACTCTGCTGCATTATTTAAGGACGCTGCTGCGGTATTTAAGGCCTCTGCTGCATTATTTAAGGACTTTGCTGCATTATTTAAGGACTCTGTTGCATTATTTAAGGATTCTGCTGCATTATTTAAGGAATTTGCTGCATTATTTAAGGACTCTGCTGCATTATTTAAGGACTCTGTTGCATTATTTAATGACTCTGCTGCAGTATTTAAGGACTCTGCTGCATTATTTAAGGACTTTGCTGCATTATTTAAGGACTCTGCTGCAGTATTTAAGGACTCTGCTGCATTATTTAAGGACTTTGTTGCATTATTTAAGGACTATGCTGCATTATTTAAGGACTCTGCCGCATTATTTAAGGACTTTGCTGCATTATTTAAGTACTCTGCTGCATTATTTAAGGAATTTTTTGCATTATTTAATGACTCTGCTGCATTATTTAAGGACCTTGTTGCATTATTTAAGGACTCTGCTGCATTATTTAAGGATGCTGCTGCAGTATTTAAGGCCTCTGCTGCATTATTTAAGGACTTTTCTGCATTATTTAAGGACTCTGCTGCATTATTAAGGACGTTGCTCCATTATTTAAGGAATTTATTGCATTATTTAAGGGATTTGCTGCATTATTTAAGTACTTTGCTGCATTATTTAATGAGTTTGTTGCGTTATTTAAGGACTCTGCTGCATTATTTAAGGACTTTGTTGCATTATTTAAGGACTCTGCTGCATTATTTAAGGACTTTGCTGCATTATTTAAGGACTCTGCTGTATTATTAAGGACGTTGCTGCATTAATTAAGGACTCTGCTGCATTATTTAAGGAATTTGCTGCAGTATTTAAGGACTCTGCTGCATTATTTAAGGACTTTGATGCATTATTTAAGGACGCTGCTGCAGAATTTAAGGAGTCTGCTCCATTATTTAAGGACTTTGTTGCATTATTTAAGGACTGTGCTGCATTGTTTAAGGACTCTGCTGCATTATTTAAGAACTTTGTTGCATTATTTAAGGACTCTGCTGCATTATTTAAGGATGCTGCAGCAGTATTTAAGGACTCTGCTGCATTATTTAAGGACTTTGCTGCATTATTTAAGGACTCTGCTGCATTATTTAATGTCTTTGATGCATTATTTAAGGACTCTTCTGCATTATTTAAGGACTTTGCTGCATTATTTAAGGACGCTGCTGCGGTATTTAAGGCCTCTGCTGCATTATTTAAAGACTTTGCTGCATTATTTAAGGACTCTGCTGCATTATTAAGGACGTTGCTGCATTATTTAAGGACTTTATTGCATTATTTAAGGATTCTGCTGCATTATTTAAGGAATTTCCTGCATTATTTAAGGACTTTGATGCATTATTTAAGAACTCTGCTGCAGTATTTAAGGACTCTGCTGCATTATTTAAGGATGCTGCTGCAGAATTTAAGGAATCTGCTGCATTATTTAAGTACTTTGTTGCATTATTTAAGGACTTTGCTGCATTATTTAAGGACTCTGCTGCGGTATTTTCGGACTCTGCTGCATTATTTAAGGACTTTGATGCATTATTTAAGGACGCTGCTGCATTATTTAAGGACTCTGCTGCGGTATTTTAGGACTCTGCTGCATTATATAAGGACTCTGCTGCATTATTTAAGGACTTTGCTGCATTATTTAAGGTCTCTTCTGCAGTATTTAAGGACTCTGCTGCATTATTTAAGGACTTTGTTGCATTATTTAAGGACTCTGCTGCATTATTTAAGGACTCTGCTGCTGTATTTAAGGACTCTGCTGCATTATTTAAGGACTTTGCTGCTTTATTTAAGGACTTTGTTTCATTATTTAAGGACGCTGCTGCAGTATTTAAGGACTCTGCTGCATTATTTAAGGATGTTGCTGCATTATTTAAGGACTCTGCTGCATTATTTAATGACTCTGCTGTGGTATTTAAGGACTCTGCTGCATTATTTAAGGACTTTGTTGCATTATTTAAGGACTCTGCTGCATTATTTAAGGACGATGCTGCAGTATTTAAGGCCTCTGCTGCATTATTTAAGGACTTTGCTGCATTATTTAAGGACTCTACTGCATTATTAAGGACGTTGCTGCATTATTTAAGGACTTTATTGCATTATTTAAGGATTCTGCTGCATTATTTAAGTACTCTGCTGCATTATTTAAGGAGTTTGATGCATTATTTAAGGACTCTGCTGCTTTATTTAAGGACTTTGTTGCATTATTTAAGGACGCTGCTGCGGTATTTAAGGACTCTGCTGCATTATTTAAGGACTTTGCTGCATTATTTAAGGACTCGGCTGCATTATTAAGGGCATTGCTGCATTTTATTTAAGGAATTTATTGCATTATTTAAGGACTCTGTGCATTATTTAAGGAATTTGCTGCATTATTTAAGGACTCTGCTGCATTATTTAATGACTCTGCTGCGGTATTTAAGGACTCTGCTGCATCATTTAAGCACTCTGCTGCTTTATTTAAGGACTTTGCTGCATTATTTAAGGACTCTGCTGTGGTATTTTAGGACTCTGCTGCATTATTTAAGGACTTTGATGCATTATTTAAGAACTCTGCTGCAGTATTTAAGGACTCTGCTGCATTATTTAATGTCTTTGATGCATTATTTAAGGACTCTTCTGCATTATTTAAGGACTGCTGCATTATTTAAGGACGCTGCTGCGGTATTTAAGGCCTCTGCTGCTTTATTTAAGGACTTTGCTGCATTATTTAAGGACTCTGCTGCATTATTAAGGACGTTGCTGCATTATTTAAGGACTTTATTGCATTATTTAAGGATTCTGCTGCATTATTTAAGGAATTTCCTGCATTATTTAAGGACTTTGATGCATTATTTAAGAACTCTGCTGCACTATTTAAGGACTCTGCTGCATTATTTAAGGACTCTGCTGCATTATTTACGGACGCTGCTGCGGTATTTAAGGCCTCTGCTGCATTATTTAAGGAATTTGCTGCATTATTTAAGGACTCTATTGCATTATTTAAGGATTCTGCTGCATTATTTAAGGAATTTGCTGCATTATTTAAGGACTCTGCTGCATTATTTAAGGACTCTGTTGCATTATTTAATGACTCGGCTGCAGTATTTAAGGACTCTGCTGCATTATTTAAGGACTTTGCTGCATTATTTAAGGACTCTGCTGCAGTATTTAAGGACTCTGCTGCATTATTTAAGGACTTTGTTGCATTATTTAAGGACTATGCTGCATTATTTAAGGACTCTGCCGCATAATTTAAGGACTTTGCTGCATTATTTAAGTACTCTGCTGCATTATTTAAGGAATTTTTTGCATTATTTAAGGACTCTGCTGCATTATTTAAGGACTCTGTTGCATTATTTAATGACTCTGCTGCAGTATTTAAGGACTCTGCTGCATTATTTAAGGACTTTGCTGCATTATTTAAGGACTCTGCTGCAGTATTTAAGGACTCTGCTGCATTATTTAAGGACTTTGTTGCATTATTTAAGGACTATGCTGCATTATTTAAGGACTCTGCCGCATTATTTAAGGACTTTGCTGCATTATTTAAGTACTCTGCTGCATTATTTAAGGAATTTTTTGCATTATTTAAGGACTCTGCTGCATTATTTAAGGACCTTGTTGCATTATTTAAGGACTCTGCTGCATTATTTAAGGATGCTGCTGCAGTATTTAAGGCCTCTGCTGCATTATTTAAGGACTTTTCTGCATTATTTAAGGACTCTGCTGCATTATTAAGGACGTTGCTGCATTATTTAAGGAATTTATTGCATTATTTAAGGGATTTGCTGCATTATTTAAGTACTTTGCTGCATTATTTAATGAGTTTGTTGCGTTATTTAAGGACTCTGCTGCATTATTTAAGGACTTTGTTGCATTATTTAAGGACTCTGCTGCATTATTTAAGGACTTTGCTGCATTATTTAAGGACTCTGCTGTATTATTAAGGACGTTGCTGCATTAATTAAGGACTCTGCTGCATTATTTAAGGAATTTGCTGCAGTATTTAAGGACTCTGCTGCATTATTTAAGGACTTTGATGCATTATTTAAGGACGCTGCTGCAGAATTTAAGGAGTCTGCTCCATTATTTAAGGACTTTGTTGCATTATTTAAGGACTGTGCTGCATTGTTTAAGGACTCTGCTGCATTATTTAAGAACTTTGTTGCATTATTTAAGGACTCTGCTGCATTATTTAAGGATGCTGCAGCAGTATTTAAGGACTCTGCTGCATTATTTAAGGACTTTGCTGCATTATTTAAGGACTCTGCTGCATTATTTAATGTCTTTGATGCATTATTTAAGGACTCTTCTGCATTATTTAAGGACTTTGCTGCATTATTTAAGGACGCTGCTGCGGTATTTAAGGCCTCTGCTGCATTATTTAAAGACTTTGCTGCATTATTTAAGGACTCTGCTGCATTATTAAGGACGTTGCTGCATTATTTAAGGACTTTATTGCATTATTTAAGGATTCTGCTGCATTATTTAAGGAATTTCCTGCATTATTTAAGGACTTTGATGCATTATTTAAGAACTCTGCTGCAGTATTTAAGGACTCTGCTGCATTATTTAAGGATGCTGCTGCAGAATTTAAGGAATCTGCTGCATTATTTAAGTACTTTGTTGCATTATTTAAGGACTTTGCTGCATTATTTAAGGACTCTGCTGCGGTATTTTCGGACTCTGCTGCATTATTTAAGGACTTTGATGCATTATTTAAGGACGCTGCTGCATTATTTAAGGACTCTGCTGCGGTATTTTAGGACTCTGCTGCATTATATAAGGACTCTGCTGCATTATTTAAGGACTTTGCTGCATTATTTAAGGTCTCTTCTGCAGTATTTAAGGACTCTGCTGCATTATTTAAGGACTTTGTTGCATTATTTAAGGACTCTGCTGCATTATTTAAGGACTCTGCTGCTGTATTTAAGGACTCTGCTGCATTATTTAAGGACTTTGCTGCTTTATTTAAGGACTTTGTTTCATTATTTAAGGACTCTGCTGCATTATTTAAGGACTCTGTTGCATTATTTAATGACTCGGCTGCAGTATTTAAGGACTCTGCTGCATTATTTAAGGACTTTGCTGCATTATTTAAGGACTCTGCTGCAGTATTTAAGGACTCTGCTGCATTATTTAAGGACTTTGTTGCATTATTTAAGGACTATGCTGCATTATTTAAGGACTCTGCCGCATAATTTAAGGACTTTGCTGCATTATTTAAGTACTCTGCTGCATTATTTAAGGAATTTTTTGCATTATTTAAGGACTCTGCTGCATTATTTAAGGACTCTGTTGCATTATTTAATGACTCTGCTGCAGTATTTAAGGACTCTGCTGCATTATTTAAGGACTTTGCTGCATTATTTAAGGACTCTGCTGCAGTATTTAAGGACTCTGCTGCATTATTTAAGGACTTTGTTGCATTATTTAAGGACTATGCTGCATTATTTAAGGACTCTGCCGCATTATTTAAGGACTTTGCTGCATTATTTAAGTACTCTGCTGCATTATTTAAGGAATTTTTTGCATTATTTAAGGACTCTGCTGCATTATTTAAGGACCTTGTTGCATTATTTAAGGACTCTGCTGCATTATTTAAGGATGCTGCTGCAGTATTTAAGGCCTCTGCTGCATTATTTAAGGACTTTTCTGCATTATTTAAGGACTCTGCTGCATTATTAAGGACGTTGCTGCATTATTTAAGGAATTTATTGCATTATTTAAGGGATTTGCTGCATTATTTAAGTACTTTGCTGCATTATTTAATGAGTTTGTTGCGTTATTTAAGGACTCTGCTGCATTATTTAAGGACTTTGTTGCATTATTTAAGGACTCTGCTGCATTATTTAAGGACTTTGCTGCATTATTTAAGGACTCTGCTGTATTATTAAGGACGTTGCTGCATTAATTAAGGACTCTGCTGCATTATTTAAGGAATTTGCTGCAGTATTTAAGGACTCTGCTGCATTATTTAAGGACTTTGATGCATTATTTAAGGACGCTGCTGCAGAATTTAAGGAGTCTGCTCCATTATTTAAGGACTTTGTTGCATTATTTAAGGACTGTGCTGCATTGTTTAAGGACTCTGCTGCATTATTTAAGAACTTTGTTGCATTATTTAAGGACTCTGCTGCATTATTTAAGGATGCTGCAGCAGTATTTAAGGACTCTGCTGCATTATTTAAGGACTTTGCTGCATTATTTAAGGACTCTGCTGCATTATTTAATGTCTTTGATGCATTATTTAAGGACTCTTCTGCATTATTTAAGGACTTTGCTGCATTATTTAAGGACGCTGCTGTGGTATTTAAGGCCTCTGCTGCATTATTTAAAGACTTTGCTGCATTATTTAAGGACTCTGCTGCATTATTAAGGACGTTGCTGCATTATTTAAGGACTTTATTGCATTATTTAAGGATTCTGCTGCATTATTTAAGGAATTTCCTGCATTATTTAAGGACTTTGATGCATTATTTAAGAACTCTGCTGCAGTATTTAAGGACTCTGCTGCATTATTTAAGGATGCTGCTGCAGAATTTAAGGAATCTGCTGCATTATTTAAGTACTTTGTTGCATTATTTAAGGACTTTGCTGCATTATTTAAGGACTCTGCTGCGGTATTTTCGGACTCTGCTGCATTATTTAAGGACTTTGATGCATTATTTAAGGACGCTGCTGCATTATTTAAGGACTCTGCTGCGGTATTTTAGGACTCTGCTGCATTATATAAGGACTCTGCTGCATTATTTAAGGACTTTGCTGCATTATTTAAGGTCTCTTCTGCAGTATTTAAGGACTCTGCTGCATTATTTAAGGACTTTGTTGCATTATTTAAGGACTCTGCTGCATTATTTAAGGACTCTGCTGCTGTATTTAAGGACTCTGCTGCATTATTTAAGGACTTTGCTGCTTTATTTAAGGACTTTGTTTCATTATTTAAGGACGCTGCTGCAGTATTTAAGGACTCTGCTGCATTATTTAAGGATGTTGCTGCATTATTTAAGGACTCTGCTGCATTATTTAATGACTCTGCTGTGGTATTTAAGGACTCTGCTGCATTATTTAAGGACTTTGTTGCATTATTTAAGGACTCTGCTGCATTATTTAAGGACGATGCTGCAGTATTTAAGGCCTCTGCTGCATTATTTAAGGACTTTGCTGCATTATTTAAGGACTCTACTGCATTATTAAGGACGTTGCTGCATTATTTAAGGACTTTATTGCATTATTTAAGGATTCTGCTGCATTATTTAAGTACTCTGCTGCATTATTTAAGGAGTTTGATGCATTATTTAAGGACTCTGCTGCTTTATTTAAGGACTTTGTTGCATTATTTAAGGACGCTGCTGCGGTATTTAAGGACTCTGCTGCATTATTTAAGGACTTTGCTGCATTATTTAAGGACTCGGCTGCATTATTAAGGGCATTGCTGCATTTTATTTAAGGAATTTATTGCATTATTTAAGGACTCTGTGCATTATTTAAGGAATTTGCTGCATTATTTAAGGACTCTGCTGCATTATTTAATGACTCTGCTGCGGTATTTAAGGACTCTGCTGCATCATTTAAGCACTCTGCTGCTTTATTTAAGGACTTTGCTGCATTATTTAAGGACTCTGCTGTGGTATTTTAGGACTCTGCTGCATTATTTAAGGACTTTGATGCATTATTTAAGAACTCTGCTGCAGTATTTAAGGACTCTGCTGCATTATTTAATGTCTTTGATGCATTATTTAAGGACTCTTCTGCATTATTTAAGGACTGCTGCATTATTTAAGGACGCTGCTGCGGTATTTAAGGCCTCTGCTGCTTTATTTAAGGACTTTGCTGCATTATTTAAGGACTCTGCTGCATTATTAAGGACGTTGCTGCATTATTTAAGGACTTTATTGCATTATTTAAGGATTCTGCTGCATTATTTAAGGAATTTCCTGCATTATTTAAGGACTTTGATGCATTATTTAAGAACTCTGCTGCACTATTTAAGGACTCTGCTGCATTATTTAAGGACTCTGCTGCATTATTTACGGACGCTGCTGCGGTATTTAAGGCCTCTGCTGCATTATTTAAGGACTTTGCTGCATTATTTAAGGACTCTATTGCATTATTTAAGGATTCTGCTGCATTATTTAAGGAATTTGCTGCATTATTTAAGGACTCTGCTGCATTATTTAAGGACTCTGTTGCATTATTTAATGACTCGGCTGCAGTATTTAAGGACTCTGCTGCATTATTTAAGGACTTTGCTGCATTATTTAAGGACTCTGCTGCAGTATTTAAGGACTCTGCTGCATTATTTAAGGACTTTGTTGCATTATTTAAGGACTATGCTGCATTATTTAAGGACTCTGCCGCATAATTTAAGGACTTTGCTGCATTATTTAAGTACTCTGCTGCATTATTTAAGGAATTTTTTGCATTATTTAAGGACTCTGCTGCATTATTTAAGGACCTTGTTGCATTATTTAAGGACTCTGCTGCATTATTTAAGGACGCTGCTGCAGTATTTAAGGCCTCTGCTGCATTATTTAAGGACTTTTCTGCATTATTTAAGGACTCTGCTGCATTATTAAGGACGTTGCTGCATTATTTAAGGAATTTATTGCATTATTTAAGGGATTTGCTGCATTATTTAAGTACTTTGCTGCATTATTTAATGAGTTTGTTGCGTTATTTAAGGACTCAGCTGCATTATTTAAGGACTTTGTTGCATTATTTAAGGACTCTGCTGCATTATTTAAGGACTTTGCTGCATTATTTAAGGACTCTGCTGTATTATTAAGGACGTTGCTGCATTAATTAAGGACTCTGCTGCATTATTTAAGGAATTTGCTGCAGTATTTAAGGACTCTGCTGCATTATTTAAGGACTTTGATGCATTATTTAAGGACGCTGCTGCAGAATTTAAGGAGTCTGCTCCATTATTTAAGGACTTTGTTGCATTATTTAAGGACTGTGCTGCATTGTTTAAGGACTCTGCTGCATTATTTAAGAACTTTGTTGCATTATTTAAGGACTCTGCTGCATTATTTAAGGATGCTGCAGCAGTATTTAAGGACTCTGCTGCATTATTTAAGGACTTTGCTGCATTATTTAAGGACTCTGCTGCATTATTTAATGTCTTTGATGCATTATTTAAGGACTCTTCTGCATTATTTAAGGACTTTGCTGCATTATTTAAGGACGCTGCTGCGGTATTTAAGGCCTCTGCTGCATTATTTAAGGACTTTGCTGCATTATTTAAGGACTCTGCTGCATTATTAAGGACGTTGCTGCATTATTTAAGGACTTTATTGCATTATTTAAGAATTCTGCTGCATTATTTAAGGAATTTCCTGCATTATTTAAGGACTTTGATGCATTATTTAAGAACTCTGCTGCAGTATTTAAGGACTCTGCTGCATTATTTAAGGACTCTGCTGCATTATTTAAGGACGCTGCTGCGGTATTTAAGGCCTCTGCTGCATTATTTAAGGACTTTGCTGCATTATTTAAGGACTCTATTGCATTATTTAAGGATTCTGCTGCATTATTTAAGGACTTTGTTGCATTATTTAATGACTCTGCTGCAGTATTTAAGGACTCTGCTGCATTATTTAAGGACTTAGCTGCATTATTTAATGACTCTGCTGCGGTATTTAAGGACTCTGCTGCATTATTTAAGGATGCTGCTGCAGAATTTAAGGAATCTGCTGCATTATTTAAGTACTTTGTTGCATTATTTAAGGACTTTGCTGCATTATTTAAGGACTCTGCTGCGGTATTTTCGGACTCTGCTGCATTATTTAAGGACTTTGATGCATTATTTAAGCACGCTGCTGCATTATTTAAGGACTCTGCTGCGGTATTTTAGGACTCTGCTGCATTATATAAGGACTCTGCTGCATTATTTAAGGACTTTGCTGCATTATTTAAGGTCTCTTCTGCAGTATTTAAGGACTCTGCTGCATTATTTAAGGACTTTGTTGCATTATTTAAGGACTCTGCTGCATTATTTAAGGACTCTGCTGCTGTATTTAAGGACTCTGCTGCATTATTTAAGGACTTTGCTGCTTTATTTAAGGACTTTGTTTCATTATTTAAGGACGCTGCTGCAGTATTTAAGGACTCTGCTGCATTATTTAAGGATGTTGCTGCATTATTTAAGGACTCTGCTGCATTATTTAATGACTCTGCTGTGGTATTTAAGGACTCTGCTGCATTATTTAAGGACTTTGTTGCATTATTTAAGGACTCTGCTGCATTATTTAAGGACGCTGCTGCAGTATTTAAGGCCTCTGCTGCATTATTTAAGGACTTTGCTGCATTATTTAAGGACTCTACTGCATTATTAAGGACGTTGCTGCATTATTTAAGGACTTTATTGCATTATTTAAGGATTCTGCTGCATTATTTAAGTACTCTGCTGCATTATTTAAGGAGTTTGATGCATTATTTAAGGACTCTGCTGCATTATTTAAGGACTTTGTTGCATTATTTAAGGACGCTGCTGCGGTATTTAAGGACTCTGCTGCATTATTTAAGGACTTTGCTGCATTATTTAAGGACTCGGCTGCATTATTAAGGGCGTTGCTGCATTTTATTTAAGGAATTTATTGCATTATTTAAGGACTCTGTGCATTATTTAAGGAATTTGCTGCATTATTTAAGGACTCTGCTGCATTATTTAATGACTCTGCTGCGGTATTTAAGGACTCTGCTGCATCATTTAAGCACTCTGCTGCTTTATTTAACGACTTTGCTGCATTATTTAAGGACTCTGCTGTGGTATTTTAGGACTCTGCTGCATTATTTAAGGACTTTGATGCATTATTTAAGAACTCTGCTGCAGTATTTAAGGACTCTGCTGCATTATTTAATATCTTTGATGCATTATTTAAGGACTCTTCTGCTTTATTTAAGGACTTTGCTGCATTATTTAAGGACGCTGCTGCGGTATTTAAGGCCTCTGCTGCATTATTTAAGGAGTTTGCTGCATTATTTAAGGACTCTGCTGCATTATTAAGGACGTTGCTGCATTATTTAATGACTTTATTGCATTATTTAAGGATTCTGCTGCATTATTTAAGGAATTTCCTGCATTATTTAAGGACTTTGATGCATTATTTAAGAACTCTGCTGCAGTATTTAAGGACTCTGCTGCATTATTTAAGGACTCTGCTGCATTATTTAAGGACGCTGCTGCGGTATTTAAGGCCTCTGCTGCATTATTTAAGGACTTTGCTGCATTATTTAAGGACTCTATTGCATTATTTAAGGATTCTGCTGCATTATTTAAGGAATTTGCTGCATTATTTATGGACTCTGCTGCATTATTTAAGGACTTTGTTGCATTATTTAATGACTCTGCTGCAGTATTTAAGGACTCTGCTGCATTATTTAAGGACTTTGCTGCATTATTTAAGGACTCTGCTGCAGTATTTAAGGACTCTGCTGCATTATTTAAGGACTTTGATGCATTATTTAAGGACTATGCTGCATTATTTAAGGACTCTGCTGCATTATTTAAGGACTTTGCTGCATTATTTAAGTACTCTGCTGCATTATTTAAGGAATTTTTTGCATTATTTAAGGACTCTGCTGCATTATTTAAGGACCTTGTTTCATTATTTAAGGACTCTGCTGCATTATTTAAGGACGCTGCTGCAGTATTTAAGGCCTCTGCTGCATTATTTAAGGACTTTTCTGCATTATTTAAGGACTCTGCTGCATTATTAAGGACGTTGCTGCATTATTTAAGGACTTTATTGCATTATTTAAGGAATTTGCTGCATTATTTAAGTACTTTGCTGCATTATTTAATGAGTTTGTTGCGTTATTTATGGACCCTGCTGCATTATTTAAGGACTTTGTTGCATTATTTAAGGACTCTGCTGCATTATTTAAGGACTTTGTTGCATTAATTAAGGACGCTGCTGCGGTATTTATGACTCTGCTGCATTATTTAAGGACTTTGCTGCATTATTTAAGGACTCAGCTGCATTATTAAGGGCGTTGCTGCATTTTATTTAAGGACTTTATTGAATTATTTAATGACTGTGCATTATTTAAGGAATTTGCTGCAATATTTAAGGACTCTGCTGCATTATTTAATGACTCTGCTGCGGTATTTAAGGACTCTGCTGCATTATATAAGCACTCTGCTGCATTATTTAAGGACTTTGCTGCATTATTTAAGGACTCTGCTGCGGTATTTTTGGACTCTGCTGCATTATTTAAGGACTTTGATGCATTATTTAAGGACGCTGCTGCAAAATTTAAGGAATCTGCTGCATTATTTAAGGACTTTGTTGCATTATTTAAGGACTCTGCTGCATTATTTAATGAATTTGCTGCATTATTTAAGGACTCTGCTGCATTATTTAAGGACTCTGCTGTGGTATTTTAGGACTCTGCTGCGTTACATAAGGACTCTGCTGCATTATTTAAGGACTTTGCTGCATTATTTAAGGTCTCTGCTGCAGTATTTAAGGACTCTGCTGCATTATTTAAGGACTTTGTTGCATTATTTAAGGACTCTGCTGCATTATCTAAGGACTTTGTTGCATTATTTAAGGACTCTGCTGCCTTATTTAAGGACTTTGCTGAATTATTTAAGGACTCTGCTGCTGTATTTAAGGACTCTGCTGCATTATTTAAGGACTTTGCTGCATTATTTAGGGACTTTTTTCATTATTTAAGGACGCTGCTGCAGTATTAAGGACTCTGCTGCATTATTTAAGGATGTTGCTGCATTATTTAAGGACTCAGCTGCATTATTAAGGACGTTGCCACATTATTTAAGGACTCTGCTGCATTATTTAAGGACCTTATTGCATTATTTAAGGACTCTTCTGCATTATTTAAGTAATATCCTGCATTATTTAATGACTCTGCTGCATTATTTAATGACTCTGCTGTGGTATTTAAGGACTCTGCTGCATTATTTAAGGACTTTGATGCATTATGTAAGGACTCTGCTGCAGTATTTAAGGACTCTGCTGCATTATTTAAGGACTTTGATGCATTATTTAAGGATGCTGCTGCAGAATTTAAGGAATCTGCTGCATTATTTAAGGACTTTGTTGCATTATTTAAGGACTCTGCTGCATTATTTAAGGACTTTGCTGCATTATTTAAGGACTCTGCTGCATTATTTAAGGACTTTGCTGCATTATTTAAGGACTCTGCTGTATTATTAAGGACGTTGCTGCATTAATTAAGGACTCTGCTGCATTATTTAAGGAATTTGCTGCAGTATTTAAGGACTCTGCTGCATTATTTAAGGACTTTGATGCATTATTTAAGGACGCTGCTGCAGAATTTAAGGAGTCTGCTCCATTATTTAAGGACTTTGTTGCATTATTTAAGGACTGTGCTGCATTGTTTAAGGACTCTGCTGCATTATTTAAGAACTTTGTTGCATTATTTAAGGACTCTGCTGCATTATTTAAGGATGCTGCAGCAGTATTTAAGGACTCTGCTGCATTATTTAAGGACTTTGCTGCATTATTTAAGGACTCTGCTGCATTATTTAATGTCTTTGATGCATTATTTAAGGACTCTTCTGCATTATTTAAGGACTTTGCTGCATTATTTAAGGACGCTGCTGCGGTATTTAAGGCCTCTGCTGCATTATTTAAGGACTTTGCTGCATTATTTAAGGACTCTGCTGCATTATTAAGGACGTTGCTGCATTATTTAAGGACTTTATTGCATTATTTAAGGATTCTGCTGCATTATTTAAGGAATTTCCTGCATTATTTAAGGACTTTGATGCATTATTTAAGAACTCTGCTGCAGTATTTAAGGACTCTGCTGCATTATTTAAGGACTCTGCTGCATTATTTAAGGACGCTGCTGCGGTATTTAAGGCCTCTGCTGCATTATTTAAGGACTTTGCTGCATTATTTAAGGACTCTATTGCATTATTTAAGGATTCTGCTGCATTATTTAAGGACTTTGTTGCATTATTTAATGACTCTGCTGCAGTATTTAAGGACTCTGCTGCATTATTTAAGGACTTAGTTGCATTATTTAATGACTCTGCTGCGGTATTTAAGGACTCTGCTGCATTATTTAAGGATGCTGCTGCAGAATTTAAGGAATCTGCTGCATTATTTAAGTACTTTGTTGCATTATTTAAGGACTTTGCTGCATTATTTAAGGACTCTGCTGCGGTATTTTCGGACTCTGCTGCATTATTTAAGGACTTTGATGCATTATTTAAGCACGCTGCTGCATTATTTAAGGACTCTGCTGCGGTATTTTAGGACTCTGCTGCATTATATAAGGACTCTGCTGCATTATTTAAGGACTTTGCTGCATTATTTAAGGTCTCTTCTGCAGTATTTAAGGACTCTGCTGCATTATTTAAGGACTTTGTTGCATTATTTAAGGACTCTGCTGCATTATTTAAGGACTCTGCTGCTGTATTTAAGGACTCTGCTGCATTATTTAAGGACTTTGCTGCTTTATTTAAGGACTTTGTTTCATTATATAAGGACGCTGCTGCAGTATTTAAGGACTCTGCTGCATTATTTAAGGATGTTGCTGCATTATTTAAGGACTCTGCTGCATTATTTAATGACTCTGCTGTGGTATTTAAGGACTCTGCTGCATTATTTAAGGACTTTGTTGCATTATTTAAGGACTCTGCTGCATTATTTAAGGACGCTGCTGCAGTATTTAAGGCCTCTGCTGCATTATTTAAGGACTTTGCTGCATTATTTAAGGACTCTACTGCATTATTAAGGACGTTGCTGCATTATTTAAGGACTTTATTGCATTATTTAAGGATTCTGCTGCATTATTTAAGTACTCTGCTGCATTATTTAAGGAGTTTGATGCATTATTTAAGGACTCTGCTGCATTATCTAAGGACTTTGTTGCATTATTTAAGGACGCTGCTGCGGTATTTAAGGACTCTGCTGCATTATTTAAGGACTTTGCTGCATTATTTAAGGACTCGGCTGCATTATTAAGGGCGTTGCTGCATTTTATTTAAGGAATTTATTGCATTATTTAAGGACTCTGTGCATTATTTAAGGAATTTGCTGCATTATTTAAGGACTCTGCTGCATTATTTAATGACTCTGCTGCGGTATTTAAGGACTCTGCTGCATCATTTAAGCACTCTGCTGCTTTATTTAACGACTTTGCTGCATTATTTAAGGACTCTGCTGTGGTATTTTAGGACTCTGCTGCATTATTTAAGGACTTTGATGCATTATTTAAGAACTCTGCTGCAGTATTTAAGGACTCTGCTGCATTATTTAATGTCTTTGATGCATTATTTAAGGACTCTTCTGCTTTATTTAAGGACTTTGCTGCATTATTTAAGGACGCTGCTGCGGTATTTAAGGCCTCTGCTGCATTATTTAAGGACTTTGCTGCATTATTTAAGGACTCTGCTGCATTATTAAGGACGTTGCTGCATTATTTAATGACTTTATTGCATTATTTAAGGATTCTGCTGCATTATTTAAGGAATTTCCTGCATTATTTAAGGACTTTGATGCATTATTTAAGAACTCTGCTGCAGTATTTAAGGACTCTGCTGCATTATTTAAGGACTCTGCTGCATTATTTAAGGACGCTGCTGCGGTATTTAAGGCCTCTGCTGCATTATTTAAGGACTTTGCTGCATTATTTAAGGACTCTATTGCATTATTTAAGGATTCTGCTGCATTATTTAAGGAATTTGCTGCATTATTTATGGACTCTGCTGCATTATTTAAGGACTTTGTTGCATTATTTAATGACTCTGCTGCAGTATTTAAGGACTCTGCTGCATTATTTAAGGACTTTGCTGCATTATTTAAGGACTCTGCTGCAGTATTTAAGGACTCTGCTGCATTATTTAAGGACTTTGATGCATTATTTAAGGACTATGCTGCATTATTTAAGGACTCTGCTGCATTATTTAAGGACTTTGCTGCATTATTTAAGTACTCTGCTGCATTATTTAAGGAATTTTTTGCATTATTTAAGGACTCTGCTGCATTATTTAAGGACCTTGTTGCATTATTTAAGGACTCTGCTGCATTATTTAAGGACGCTGCTGCAGTATTTAAGGCCTCTGCTGCATTATTTAAGGACTTTTCTGCATTATTTAAGGACTCTGCTGCATTATTAAGGACGTTGCTGCATTATTTAAGGACTTTATTGCATTATTTAAGGAATTTGCTGCATTATTTAAGTACTTTGCTGCATTATTTAATGAGTTTTTTGCGTTATTTATGGACCCTGCTGCATTATTTAAGGACTTTGTTGCATTATTTAAGGACTCTGCTGCATTATTTAAGGACTTTGTTGCATTAATTAAGGACGCTGCTGCGGTATTTATGACTCTGCTGCATTATTTAAGGACTTTGCTGCATTATTTAAGGACTCAGCTGCATTATTAAGGGCGTTGCTGCATTTTATTTAAGGACTTTATTGCATTATTTAATGACTGTGCATTATTTAAGGAATTTGCTGCAATATTTAAGGACTCTGCTGCATTATTTAATGACTCTGCTGCGGTATTTAAGGACTCTGCTGCATTATATAAGCACTCTGCTGCATTATTTGAGGACTTTGCTGCATTATTTAAGGACTCTGCTGCGGTATTTTTGGACTCTGCTGCATTATTTAAGGACTTTGATGCATTATTTAAGGACGCTGCTGCAAAATTTAAGGAATCTGCTGCATTATTTAAGGACTTTGTTGCATTATTTAAGGACTCTGCTGCATTATTTAATGAATTTGCTGCATTATTTAAGGACTCTGCTGCATTATTTAAGGACTCTGCTGTGGTATTTTAGGACTCTGCTGCGTTACATAAGGACTCTGCTGCATTATTTAAGGACTTTGCTGCATTATTTAAGGTCTCTGCTGCAGTATTTAAGGACTCTGCTGCATTATTTAAGGACTTTGTTGCATTATTTAAGGACTCTGCTGCATTATCTAAGGACTTTGTTGCATTATTTAAGGACTCTGCTGCCTTATTTAAGGACTTTGCTGAATTATTTAAGGACTCTGCTGCTGTATTTAAGGACTCTGCTGCATTATTTAAGGACTTTGCTGCATTATTTAGGGACTTTTTTCATTATTTAAGGACGCTGCTGCAGTATTAAGGACTCTGCTGCATTATTTAAGGATGTTGCTGCATTATTTAAGGACTCAGCTGCATTATTAAGGACGTTGCCACATTATTTAAGGACTCTGCTGCATTATTTAAGGACCTTATTGCATTATTTAAGGACTCTTCTGCATTATTTAAGTAATATCCTGCATTATTTAATGACTCTGCTGCATTATTTAATGACTCTGCTGTGGTATTTAAGGACTCTGCTGCATTATTTAAGGACTTTGATGCATTATGTAAGGACTCTGCTGCAGTATTTAAGGACTCTGCTGCATTATTTAAGGACTTTGATGCATTATTTAAGGATGCTGCTGCAGAATTTAAGGAATCTGCTGCATTATTTAAGGACTTTGTTGCATTATTTAAGGACTCTGCTGCATTATTTAAGGACTTTGCTGCATTATTTAAGGACTCTGCTGCATTATTTAAGGACTTTGCTGCATTATTTAAGGACTCTGCTGTATTATTAAGGACGTTGCTGCATTAATTAAGGACTCTGCTGCATTATTTAAGGAATTTGCTGCAGTATTTAAGGACTCTGCTGCATTATTTAAGGACTTTGATGCATTATTTAAGGACGCTGCTGCAGAATTTAAGGAGTCTGCTCCATTATTTAAGGACTTTGTTGCATTATTTAAGGACTGTGCTGCATTGTTTAAGGACTCTGCTGCATTATTTAAGAACTTTGTTGCATTATTTAAGGACTCTGCTGCATTATTTAAGGATGCTGCAGCAGTATTTAAGGACTCTGCTGCATTATTTAAGGACTTTGCTGCATTATTTAAGGACTCTGCTGCATTATTTAATGTCTTTGATGCATTATTTAAGGACTCTTCTGCATTATTTAAGGACTTTGCTGCATTATTTAAGGACGCTGCTGCGGTATTTAAGGCCTCTGCTGCATTATTTAAGGACTTTGCTGCATTATTTAAGGACTCTGCTGCATTATTAAGGACGTTGCTGCATTATTTAAGGACTTTATTGCATTATTTAAGGATTCTGCTGCATTATTTAAGGAATTTCCTGCATTATTTAAGGACTTTGATGCATTATTTAAGAACTCTGCTGCAGTATTTAAGGACTCTGCTGCATTATTTAAGGACTCTGCTGCATTATTTAAGGACGCTGCTGCGGTATTTAAGGCCTCTGCTGCATTATTTAAGGACTTTGCTGCATTATTTAAGGACTCTATTGCATTATTTAAGGATTCTGCTGCATTATTTAAGGACTTTGTTGCATTATTTAATGACTCTGCTGCAGTATTTAAGGACTCTGCTGCATTATTTAAGGACTTTGATGCATTATTTAAGAACTCTGCTGCAGTATTTAAGGACTCTGCTGCATTATTTAAGGACTCTGCTGCATTATTTAAGGACGCTGCTGCGGTATTTAAGGCCTCTGCTGCATTATTTAAGGACTTTGCTGCATTATTTAAGGACTCTATTGCATTATTTAAGGATTCTGCTGCATTATTTAAGGACTTTGTTGCATTATTTAATGACTCTGCTGCAGTATTTAAGGACTCTGCTGCATTATTTAAGGACTTACTTGCATTATTTAATTACTCTGCTGCGGTATTTAAGGACTCTGCTGCATTATTTAAGGATGCTGCTGCAGAATTTAAGGAATCTGCTGCATTATTTAAGTACTTTGTTGCATTATTTAAGGACTTTGCTGCATTATTTAAGGACTCTGCTGCGGTATTTTCGGACTCTGCTGCATTATTTAAGGACTTTGATGCATTATTTAAGCACGCTGCTGCATTATTTAAGGACTCTGCTGCGGTATTAAGGACTCTGCTGCATTATTTAAGGATGTTGCTGCATTATTTAAGGACTCAGCTGCATTATTAAGGACGTTGCCACATTATTTAAGGACTCTGCTGCATTATTTAAGGACCTTATTGCATTATTTAAGGACTCTTCTGCATTATTTAAGTAATATCCTGCATTATTTAATGACTCTGCTGCATTATTTAATGACTCTGCTGTGGTATTTAAGGACTCTGCTGCATTATTTAAGGACTTTGATGCATTATGTAAGGACTCTGCTGCAGTATTTAAGGACTCTGCTGCATTATTTAAGGACTTTGATGCATTATTTAAGGATGCTGCTGCAGAATTTAAGGAATCTGCTGCATTATTTAAGGACTTTGTTGCATTATTTAAGGACTCTGCTGCATTATTTAAGGACTTTTCTGCATTATTTAAGGACTCTGCTGCATTATTTAAGGACTTTGCTGCATTATTTAAGGACTCTGCTGTATTATTAAGGACGTTGCTGCATTAATTAAGGACTCTGCTGCATTATTTAAGGAATTTGCTGCAGTATTTAAGGACTCTGCTGCATTATTTAAGGACTTTGATGCATTATTTAAGGACGCTGCTGCAGAATTTAAGGAGTCTGCTCCATTATTTAAGGACTTTGTTGCATTATTTAAGGACTGTGCTGCATTGTTTAAGGACTCTGCTGCATTATTTAAGAACTTTGTTGCATTATTTAAGGACTCTGCTGCATTATTTAAGGATGCTGCAGCAGTATTTAAGGACTCTGCTGCATTATTTAAGGACTTTGCTGCATTATTTAAGGACTCTGCTGCATTATTTAATGTCTTTGATGCATTATTTAAGGACTCTTCTGCATTATTTAAGGACTTTGCTGCATTATTTAAGGACGCTGCTGCGGTATTTAAGGCCTCTGCTGCATTATTTAAGGACTTTGCTGCATTATTTAAGGACTCTGCTGCATTATTAAGGACGTTGCTGCATTATTTAAGGACTTTATTGCATTATTTAAGGATTCTGCTGCATTATTTAAGGAATTTCCTGCATTATTTAAGGACTTTGATGCATTATTTAAGAACTCTGCTGCAGTATTTAAGGACTCTGCTGCATTATTTAAGGACTCTGCTGCATTATTTAAGGACGCTGCTGCGGTATTTAAGGCCTCTGCTGCATTATTTAAGGACTTTGCTGCATTATTTAAGGACTCTATTGCATTATTTAAGGATTCTGCTGCATTATTTAAGGACTTTGTTGCATTATTTAATGACTCTGCTGCAGTATTTAAGGACTCTGCTGCATTATTTAAGGACTTACTTGCATTATTTAATGACTCTGCTGCGGTATTTAAGTACTCTGCTGCATTATTTAAGGATGCTGCTGCAGAATTTAAGGAATCTGCTGCATTATTTAAGTACTTTGTTGCATTATTTAAGGACTTTGCTGCATTATTTAAGGACTCTGCTGCGGTATTTTCGGACTCTGCTGCATTATTTAAGGACTTTGATGCATTATTTAAGGATGCTGCTGCATTATTTAAGGACTCTGCTGCGGTATTTTAGGACTCTGCTGCATTATATAAGGACTCTGCTGCATTATTTAAGGACTTTGCTGCATTATTTAAGGTCTCTTCTGCAGTATTTAAGGACTCTGCTGCATTATTTAAGGACTTTGTTGCATTATTTAAGGACTCTGCTGCATTATTTAAGGACTCTGCTGCTGTATTTAAGGCCTCTGCTGCATTATTTAAGGACTTTGCTGCATTATTTAAGGACTCTGCTGCATTATTAAGGACGTTGCTGCATTATTTAAGGACTCTATTGCATTATTTAAGGATTCTGCTGCATTATTTAAGGACTTTGTTGCATTATTTAATTACTCTGCTGCAGTATTTAAGGACTCTGCTGCATTATTTAAGGACTTACTTGCATTATTTAATGACTCTGCTGCGGTATTTAAGTACTCTGCTGCATTATTTAAGGATGCTGCTGCAGAATTTAAGGAATCTGCTGCATTATTTAAGTACTTTGTTGCATTATTTAAGGACTTTGCTGCATTATTTAAGGACTCTGCTGCGGTATTTTCGGACTCTGCTGCATTATTTAAGGACTTTGATGCATTATTTAAGGACGCTGCTGCATTATTTAAGGACTCTGCTGCGGTATTTTAGGACTCTGCTGCATTATATAAGGACTCTGCTGCATTATTTAAGGACTTTGCTGCATTATTTAAGGTCTCTTCTGCAGTATTTAAGGACTCTGCTGCATTATTTAAGGACTTTCTTGCATTATTTAAGGACTCTGCTGCATTATTTAAGGACTCTGCTGCTGTATTTAAGGACTCTGCTGCATTATTTAAGGACTTTGCTGCTTTATTTAAGGACTTTGTTTCATTATTTAAGGACGCTGCTGCAGTATTTAAGGACTCTGCTGCATTATTTAAGGATGTTGCTGCATTATTTAAGGACTCTGCTGCATTATTTAATGACTCTGCTGTGGTATTTAAGGACTCTGCTGCATTATTTAAGGACTTTGTTGCATTATTTAAGGACTCTGCTGCATTATTTAAGGACGCTGCTGCAGTATTTAAGGCCTCTGCTGCATTATTTAAGGACTTTGCTGCATTATTTAAGGACTCTACTGCATTATTAAGGACGTTGCTGCATTATTTAAGGACTTTATTGCATTATTTAAGGCTTCTGCTGCATTATTTAAGTACTCTGCTGCATTATTTAAGGAGTTTGATGCATTATTTAAGGACTCTGCTGCATTATTTAAGGACTTTGTTGCATTATTTAAGGACGCTGCTGCGGTATTTAAGGACTCTGCTGCATTATTTAAGGACTTTGCTGCATTATTTAAGGACTCGGCTGCATTATTAAGGGCATTGCTGCATTTTATTTAAGGAATTTATTGCATTATTTAAGGACTCTGTGCATTATTTAAGGAATTTGCTGCATTATTTAAGGACTCTGCTGCATTATTTAATGACTCTGCTGCGGTATTTAAGGACTCTGCTGCATCATTTAAGCACTCTGCTGCTTTATTTAAGGACTTTGCTGCATTATTTAAGGACTCTGCTGTGGTATTTTAGGACTCTGCTGCATTATTTAAGGACTTTGATGCATTATTTAAGAACTCTGCTGCAGTATTTAAGGACTCTGCTGCATTATTTAATGTCTTTGATGCATTATTTAAGGACTCTTCTGCATTATTTAAGGACTGCTGCATTATTTAAGGACGCTGCTGCGGTATTTAAGGCCTCTGCTGCTTTATTTAAGGACTTTGCTGCATTATTTAAGGACTCTGCTGCATTATTAAGGACGTTGCTGCATTATTTAAGGACTTTATTGCATTATTTAAGGATTCTGCTGCATTATTTAAGGAATTTCCTGCATTATTTAAGGACTTTGATGCATTATTTAAGAACTCTGCTGCACTATTTAAGGACTCTGCTGCATTATTTAAGGACTCTGCTGCATTATTTAAGGATGCTGCTGCGGTATTTAAGGCCTCTGCTGCATTATTTAAGGACTTTGCTGCATTATTTAAGGACTCTATTGCATTATTTAAGGATTCTGCTGCATTATTTAAGGAATTTGCTGCATTATTTAAGGACTCTGCTGCATTATTTAAGGACTCTGTTGCATTATTTAATGACTCTGCTGCAGTATTTAAGGACTCTGCTGCATTATTTAAGGACTTTGCTGCATTATTTAAGGACTCTGCTGCAGTATTTAAGGACTCTGCCGCATTATTTAAGGACTTTGCTGCATTATTTAAGTACTCTGCTGCATTATTTAAGGAATTTTTTGCATTATTTAAGGACTCTGCTGCATTATTTAAAGACCTTGTTGCATTGTTTAAGGACTCTGCTGCATTATTTAAGGACGCTGCTGCAGTATTTAAGGCCTCTGCTGCATTATTTAAGGACTTTGCTGCATTATTTAAGGACTCTACTGCATTATTAAGGACGTTGCTGCATTATTTAAGGACTTTATTGCATTATTTAAGGATTCTGCTGCATTATTTAAGTACTCTGCTGCATTATTTAAGGAGTTTGATGCATTATTTAAGGACTCTGCTGCATTATCTAAGGACTTTGTTGCATTATTTAAGGACGCTGCTGCGGTATTTAAGGACTCTGCTGCATTATTTAAGGACTTTGCTGCATTATTTAAGGACTCGGCTGCATTATTAAGGGCGTTGCTGCATTTTATTTAAGGAATTTATTGCATTATTTAAGGACTCTGTGCATTATTTAAGGAATTTGCTGCATTATTTAAGGACTCTGCTGCATTATTTAATGACTCTGCTGCGGTATTTAAGGACTCTGCTGCATCATTTAAGCACTCTGCTGCTTTATTTAACGACTTTGCTGCATTATTTAAGGACTCTGCTGTGGTATTTTAGGACTCTGCTGCATTATTTAAGGACTTTGATGCATTATTTAAGAACTCTGCTGCAGTATTTAAGGACTCTGCTGCATTATTTAATGTCTTTGATGCATTATTTAAGGACTCTTCTGCTTTATTTAAGGACTTTGCTGCATTATTTAAGGACGCTGCTGCGGTATTTAAGGCCTCTGCTGCATTATTTAAGGACTTTGCTGCATTATTTAAGGACTCTGCTGCATTATTAAGGACGTTGCTGCATTATTTAATGACTTTATTGCATTATTTAAGGATTCTGCTGCATTATTTAAGGAATTTCCTGCATTATTTAAGGACTTTGATGCATTATTTAAGAACTCTGCTGCAGTATTTAAGGACTCTGCTGCATTATTTAAGGACTCTGCTGCATTATTTAAGGACGCTGCTGCGGTATTTAAGGCCTCTGCTGCATTATTTAAGGACTTTGCTGCATTATTTAAGGACTCTATTGCATTATTTAAGGATTCTGCTGCATTATTTAAGGAATTTGCTGCATTATTTATGGACTCTGCTGCATTATTTAAGGACTTTGTTGCATTATTTAATGACTCTGCTGCAGTATTTAAGGACTCTGCTGCATTATTTAAGGACTTTGCTGCATTATTTAAGGACTCTGCTGCAGTATTTAAGGACTCTGCTGCATTATTTAAGGACTTTGATGCATTATTTAAGGACTATGCTGCATTATTTAAGGACTCTGCTGCATTATTTAAGGACTTTGCTGCATTATTTAAGTACTCTGCTGCATTATTTAAGGAATTTTTTGCATTATTTAAGGACTCTGCTGCATTATTTAAGGACCTTGTTGCATTATTTAAGGACTCTGCTGCATTATTTAAGGACGCTGCTGCAGTATTTAAGGCCTCTGCTGCATTATTTAAGGACTTTTCTGCATTATTTAAGGACTCTGCTGCATTATTAAGGACGTTGCTGCATTATTTAAGGACTTTATTGCATTATTTAAGGAATTTGCTGCATTATTTAAGTACTTTGCTGCATTATTTAATGAGTTTTTTGCGTTATTTATGGACCCTGCTGCATTATTTAAGGACTTTGTTGCATTATTTAAGGACTCTGCTGCATTATTTAAGGACTTTGTTGCATTAATTAAGGACGCTGCTGCGGTATTTATGACTCTGCTGCATTATTTAAGGACTTTGCTGCATTATTTAAGGACTCAGCTGCATTATTAAGGGCGTTGCTGCATTTTATTTAAGGACTTTATTGCATTATTTAATGACTGTGCATTATTTAAGGAATTTGCTGCAATATTTAAGGACTCTGCTGCATTATTTAATGACTCTGCTGCGGTATTTAAGGACTCTGCTGCATTATATAAGCACTCTGCTGCATTATTTGAGGACTTTGCTGCATTATTTAAGGACTCTGCTGCGGTATTTTTGGACTCTGCTGCATTATTTAAGGACTTTGATGCATTATTTAAGGACGCTGCTGCAAAATTTAAGGAATCTGCTGCATTATTTAAGGACTTTGTTGCATTATTTAAGGACTCTGCTGCATTATTTAATGAATTTGCTGCATTATTTAAGGACTCTGCTGCATTATTTAAGGACTCTGCTGTGGTATTTTAGGACTCTGCTGCGTTACATAAGGACTCTGCTGCATTATTTAAGGACTTTGCTGCATTATTTAAGGTCTCTGCTGCAGTATTTAAGGACTCTGCTGCATTATTTAAGGACTTTGTTGCATTATTTAAGGACTCTGCTGCATTATCTAAGGACTTTGTTGCATTATTTAAGGACTCTGCTGCCTTATTTAAGGACTTTGCTGAATTATTTAAGGACTCTGCTGCTGTATTTAAGGACTCTGCTGCATTATTTAAGGACTTTGCTGCATTATTTAGGGACTTTTTTCATTATTTAAGGACGCTGCTGCAGTATTAAGGACTCTGCTGCATTATTTAAGGATGTTGCTGCATTATTTAAGGACTCAGCTGCATTATTAAGGACGTTGCCACATTATTTAAGGACTCTGCTGCATTATTTAAGGACCTTATTGCATTATTTAAGGACTCTTCTGCATTATTTAAGTAATATCCTGCATTATTTAATGACTCTGCTGCATTATTTAATGACTCTGCTGTGGTATTTAAGGACTCTGCTGCATTATTTAAGGACTTTGATGCATTATGTAAGGACTCTGCTGCAGTATTTAAGGACTCTGCTGCATTATTTAAGGACTTTGATGCATTATTTAAGGATGCTGCTGCAGAATTTAAGGAATCTGCTGCATTATTTAAGGACTTTGTTGCATTATTTAAGGACTCTGCTGCATTATTTAAGGACTTTGCTGCATTATTTAAGGACTCTGCTGCATTATTTAAGGAC